>NW_022196913.1:105847657-105916175 GCF_008632895.1 Mastomys coucha | reverse complement strand
CACACACACACACACACACACACACACACACACACACACACACGCACACACACAGATGAAAACAAGACATACAATCACCATCACATGAGAACTAATTAACAAGTCAGGTTACAGAGATCTTAGCTAGTCTGAAGGAGGAGTGGTTAAACTTAGACAATATGAACCTCAGAGATAGAATTTAGAGAAGCTAGATTTTTATTAGACAGTTCATTAGAGATTTGAACAAAGCGACCTGCAGTTTTCCCTCTCCCCCATCCCTCTCTCTTTCTCCCTCCCCTTCCTTCCCTCCCTGACAAATGTTTTAAAAGAAAATGCCAGGAGCCTTATTGAGAGTCTGCCTCCCAGCCTCCAATTTTTGTGTTTTTTAAAACCAGCTTTCTGAAACATTAGATAATCAGGAGCACATTTCATATTATGGGCACACATGCACTAAACTGCTTCTTCCTTTCTCAGTAAACATTTACAGGTAGCTCATGTAATATTTTAGTGAGTTAGGATAGAAGGAAAAGGCAGCACCATGGTTTTAAATATACAGAGTCTTTAGCAGTAAATTCTTTAACCAAGTTTTCCAAAAGACAAGTCTCAATACTCCAAGGAAATAATAATATTCAAACAAAATGGAAAAACTGAAAAAAATGCTATAGTCTTTTATCAAAGAAGGCAGGAAATAAAGGCAAGCCTTTAATAATCCAATGAACATAGAATCTAAATCTAACATTACTCTGTTTGGAATGATATTGTTTTTATTGTTACAGAGTAGAATAAAATTTATGAAAGACAAAAATAAATCCATAAGGGAGCTCTGTCCTCACACAGTAAGTTGCTTTTCTGAGCTAATCTTTGGTATGTATAGATAGTCCAGGCCTATACTCTATCACCTATCACTATGATTGACTGACAAACTAACTTTTCCTGCACTTGGATTTAACCAACAGCTTTCCTTTCCTACTTTAATAGAGATGCAAGTTAAGCTAGGCCTGAAAAGACTTAAGGAGAGGCAGAGCAAATTGCCTCACCTCAAGGGATCCTCTCTCTTGGGAACAACCACAAAAAATCACCTAAACTTGGGATTGTTTTTCCTTCTATTTTCCTCATAAAATTTCTAAGACTACCTCACACTTTGAAAATGGGATATGGCTTGTACTCCATTTTCCCAAGCTGAGGCAGGAATAAAACTGTCTCGTCCACGAATTACTCTCTTCTAGTATGCTTTGTTTTGGTAGACACTGCAGGTAGCAGGTAGGACAAGCAGGCAGATTATTGGACGCAACCCCTGTTATACAGCATGGTTTTCAATCTTCCTTATGTATTTCATTTTCAAAGTTTCACACCAAGGAGACTAAGCGCCAGAGTAAAGGAACACTAGTAATATTTTTTAAATATATCATACAATATATATAATAATATAAATATTATTTAAAATACACTGCAGTATCTCCTAACAGCTATTTCAAATTTAAAAGTTAGTTTATCTCAACATTGTCAATACATCTACACTTTAAGTACAAAAGTTTCTCTCCAACCAAGTCAATCTTGGAAGTAATTCTTTTCTTCCCATTTGTTTATTTAATATTCAATTTATATCCCAATCCCTGAACTCCTTCCTCCTAGTCCGTCCCCCACATCCCCCTCCCGTTCTTCTCTGAGAGGGTGGAGGCCTTCTACCCCAACCTATATCCCTTCTATACCTCTCACTTCAGTCCACCTCAACTGTGGCACATCAAGTCTCCCACTGAGGCCAGACAGGCAGTCCAGTTAGGGGAAAGGGATCCACAGACAGTCAACAAATTTATGGACAGCCCCCACTCCAGTTGTTGGGGGACCCACATAAAGACCAAGCTGAACATCTACTACATATGTACAGAGACTCTAGGTCCAGCCAATGTATGCTATTTGATTGATGGGTAGTTCAGTCTCTGAGAGCCTCCAAGGGTCCAGGTTATCACTTAAGTTTTTGATCTTAGCCATTCTTACCAGTGTGAGATGGAATCTCAAAGTCATTTTGATTTTCATTTCTCTGATGACTAAGGACTTTGAACATTTCTTTTAAGTGCTTCTTGGCCATTCAAGACTCCTTTGTTGAAAATTCTCTCTTTAGATCTATACACCATTTTTAAATTGGGCTATTGGTTTGTTGGTATCTAACCTCTTGAGTTCTTTCTATATTTTGGATATTAGCCCTCTGTCAGATGTAGAATTGGTGAAGATCTTTTTCCAATCTGTACACTGCCATTTTATTCTCTTGAAAGTGTCCTTTGCCTTACAGAAACTTTTCAGTTTCATGAGGTCCCCTTTATCAATTGTTGGTTTTAAGTCCTGATCCTTTGATATTCTGTTCAAGGAGTTGTCTCCTGTACCAATGAGTTCAAGGCTATTTTCCTTTTCTTTTCTATTTTATTTAGTCATCCAGTTTTCTGATGATGTCATTGATCCACTTTAATGTTTTAAAACTATTTGGCCCTATTTTTATATTTTTTTTGGGGGGAGAGACTTCTAGAGATTGCTTCTAATTTCTTAGGGATTATAGGACTATTTAAACAGTTTGTTTGATCTTTATTTAACTTTAGTAAGTTGTATCTATCTTGAAAATCATCCATTTTGTTTAGATTTTCCAATTTTATGGGGTATAGACTTTTGAAGTAAGACAATGATTTTTGAATTTCCTTAATGTCTGTTGTTATGTCTCTCTTTTCATTTCTGATTTTGTTATTTTGGATAGTGTCTGTCTCTTTGTCTTTCAGTTAGTTTGGCTAAGGGTTTGGCTATTTTGTTGATTTTCTCAAAGAACCAGCTCTTGGTTTTGTTGATTCTTTGTATTGTTCTCTTTATTTCTAACTGATTAATTTCAGCCCTGAGTTGATTATGCCCTGTTGTTTACTCCTTTTGTGTGTGTTTGCTTCTTTTTGTTTTAGAGCTTTTAGGTGTGCTGTTAAGTTGCTTGTATGAGTTTGGAAATGTTGTGCCTTCATTTTCAATGAATTCTAAAAACTCTTTGATTTCTTTATTTCTTCTTTGACACAGTGGTCATTGAATAGAGAGTTGTTCAGTTTCCATGAGTTTGTAGGCTTTTTGTTGTTTTTGTTGTTGAAGTCCAGCTTTAATCTTGGTGATATGATGTAAGGCATTATTTCAGAGTTCTTATATCTGTTGAGGCTTGCTTTGTGACTGATTATATGATTAGTTTTGGAAAAGGTTCTGTGAGATGTTGAGAAGAATAGTCTGAGAATATGTGTTAGGTCCATTTGATTTATAACATCTCTTTTGTTGTTGTTATTTCTGTTTAGTTTCTGTTTTGATGACCTGTCCATTGGTAAGAGCAGGGTGCTGAAATCTCTCACTATTAATGTGTAGGGTTCGATGTGTGATTTAAGCTTTAGTAATGTTTCTTTTATGAATGTGGGTGCCCTTTCATTTTCATCAGCATAGATGTTCAGAATTGAGATGTCACATCCGTGGACTTTTTCCTTTGATGAGAATTTTTCTTTTGATTTCTTTTAGTTAAAAGTCTATTTTATTAGATATTAGAATTGCTACTCCAGCTTGTTTCTTGGTTCCATTTGCTTGGAAAACCTTTATTCATCCCCTGCTCTGATGTAGTGTCTAACTTTGTTGCTGAGATGTGTTTCTTTTATGCAACAGAATGATGGATCCTGTTTACACATCTACTCTGTTATCCTATGTCTTTTTATTGGGGAATTGAGTCCATTGATCTTGAAAGATATTAATGACCAATAATTGTTAACTCCTGTTATTTTGATGTTGGTGATGCTAGTGTGTGTATGCATATATGTATTATTTATTTATTCATTTATTTATTTTAGTTTTGCTGTGAAATTTTTAACTTTTTGTGTTTTCTTGAGTGTAGTTATCCTCCTTGTGTTGGAGTTTTCCTCCAAGTATCTTCTGTAGGGGTCAATTAGTGGAAATATATTGTTTAAATGATGATTGAAAGATTTGCTTGGTATAGATAGCAGTCTAGGTTGATCTCTGTGGTCTGTTAGGGTTTGGAAGACATCTGTCCAGACCCTCTGGCTTTTAAAGTCTCTGTTGAGAAGTCAGATGTAATTCTGATAAATCTGCCTTTATATTATACTTGGCCTTTTCCCCTTGTAGCTTCTAATGCTCTTTCTTCATTCTGTACAGTTAGTACTTTGATTATCATGTGGCAAGAGAATTTTCTTTTCTGGTCCAATCTATTTGGTATTCTATAAGTTTCTTGTAATTTTATAGCTATCTCTTTCTTTAGGGGCATTTTCTTCTATGATTTTTGGTGAAGACACTTTCTGGACCTTTAATCTGATAATCTTTTCCTTCTTCTATTGCTATTATTCTTAGGTTTGGTCTTTTCATAGTGTCCCAAATTTTGTGGATGTTTTGTGTTAGAAACAGTTTATATTTAGCATTGTCATTATCAATTTCTTCTAGTGTATCTTCTACATCTGAGGTTCTCCCTTTCATGTCTTATATTCTGTTGGTGATGCTTGTGTCTGTATTTCCTGTTCTTTTTCCTAACTTTCCATCTCCAGAGCTGCATCCATTTGTGTTTTCTTTATTGCTTTTAGGTCTTGAGCAGTTTTATGCATTTCCTTCTCATTTTAATTGTATTTTCCTGTATTTCTTAACATTTACTGGTTTCCTCTTTAAAGACCTCTACCTGTTTATATTTTCTTGTATTTCTTAGGAGATTTATTTATTTATTTATTTATTTATTTATTTATTTATTTTTCATCCTTACAGGCCTCTATAATCTTTGTAAGATGAGATTAGAGTCATTGTCTTGCTCTTTAGCTGTGTTAGGATATCAAGAACTTGCTGTCATAGGAGAGCTGAGTTCTGTTGGTGCCACATTGTTGATTGTGTTTTTGTTCTGGCCTTTAGCCATCTGGTTTTGTCTAGTATTGGCTTGTTTGATAGTACCTAATAGCAGCAGGCCTCTGCTTGTTCTGGGTGGCAGTGGGTCCCCACAGAAGCAGCTAGAGCTGCTTATCGTGGGTGTCAGGAGGCCTCCAAGAAGGCAGGCATGGCTGTGGCCCTGGGAATGCAGTGCAGATCTGGGATTGTAGGTAGAGGTGTGGCCCAGAAGATGGAACACAGAAGGAATAGGGCAGACCTCAAGGAAGCTTGGCTTTCTGGGGAACTGGGGCACAGGTATCTTACCTGGCTGTTCCTGGTGGCGGCAGGCCTCTAGTGAGGCAGACTGAACTTTAGTCCTTGCAGAAATAATCTTTTAACTTTACACTTTAAGATTAGCTGAAAGAGTCCAGACTTTTTTTTTTTGAGCACTCAATTAAAACAAAAGTTTAACAGTCTTTAGGTGATCTCTCTTAAATTCTGTAATCAGATTTTCTGTCTATGCCCATGGATTAGTTAATATTTGAAAGTACCAGACATATGTCAACCCTGAGAATTACAAGGAAAAAAGACCAAATCCATAATTGTCCAATTAAAGCAAGGTGTATTTTTAGGTATACCAGGGATTTCCCATCTGGCTGTCTCATTGTAAATTGGGATTAGAAAGCAGCCTCTTCTGGCCTCTTGAAAGATAATTTATAGGAGAGATATAGTGTTTGCAGTGCAAGAAAGTTGGTATTAAACATTGTTAGAAAGAGGCAATGAGTGAGATTTATGCATCAAACTTTGAACCCTCCTTATTAACTGGTCTCTTTGGGTATGTGGATTATAGCATGGTTATCCTGCACTTTATGGATAATGTTCATTTATAAGTGGGTACGTACCATATATGTCTTTCTGGGTCTGCATTTCCTCACTCAGGATGATATTCTTAAGTTCTGTCCATTTGCCTGCCAATTTCATGATGTCTTTGTTTTTAATAACTGAATAGTGTTCCATTGTGCAGGTGTACCACATTTTCTTTATCCTTTTTTTCAGTTAAAGGACATCTAGGTTGTTTCTAGTTTCAGACCATTAAGGCCATTAATCTGCTATGAACATAGCTGAGTAAGTATTCCTGTGGTAATAGTCATTGGAGGTGAATGGAGAGAGGGAACTGAGTGGAAGACAGAGTGAGGTGTGAGGATGGCAATCAGATATGTGGGGAGGGGGAATGAGAGAGGGCCAGGAGTGAGAATGGAAAGCAGTGGGTACCATCTCTGAAACCACCTGGAGTTCTGGGATAGGGGAGGCTACAAGGAGTCTATAGGGGTAACCTTTAGCTGAGATTCCTACCAGGGAGGTATATAGAGACTGAGGTGGCCACCTCCTGTAGTCAGGCAGGAGCTAGTGGAAGGAGGGGAGGATTAACCTACCCACAAAACCTTCAACCCCAATTTTTTTTCTTCCTTCAAGATGTGCAGGGATAAAGATGGAGCAGAGATTGATGGAGCAGCCAACTAATGATTGGCCCAACTTGAGACCTGCCCCACGGCAGAGAGCCAACCCATGACACTCTTAATGATACTCTGCTATACTTGCCGACAGGAACCCAGCATAACCTAGCATAGTTTTCTGAGAGGCTTCACCTAGCAGTGGATAAAAACAGATGCAGAGATCTACAGCCAAATATCAGGAGGAGCCTGTGGAATCTTTTGAAAAGTTGGGGATAGAATTGAGCAAGCCAGAAGGGTCAAGGACATAACAAGAATACCTATAGAGTCAATGAACCTGGGCCTATTGTGGCTCACAGAGACAAAACTGCCAACAAAAGAGCATGCAGAGGCTGGACCTAGGCCCCCTATGCATTTGGAACAGATGTGCAGCTTGGTCTTCATATAGGTCACCTAACCATTGGAGCAGGGGCTCTCTCTGACTTGCTTGCCAACTATTGGATCCCCTTCCCCTACTTGGACTGTCTGGTTGGGCCTCAGTGGGAGAGAAGTTGCTTAGTCTTGCTAGGAGTAGATGTTCCAGGGTCAAATGGCACCCAAGGGGGCCATCTCTTTCTCTGAGGAGAAAGGAGGGGATAATGGAGGGCATTTTTAAGGGCAGTACTGGGAAGAAAGGAGGGAGTGTGGGCTGTGGTTGGAATGTAAAGTGAATAACAAAAATAAATTATGGGCGAAAAGAAAAAAAAAATGAAAGATGCAATGAAACAGAAGGAACACATATAAGGAGATATACCATGTGTATGTTGTTGCAAATCTAGTGTAGGCTGAAAAACATGTTTTGTAAATTTATATTAGATCTAAGAAATAGGAGCTTATTCTTAACTACGAATTAGAAAACTTCACTTTCACAGACTTAATATAGGACAAACAGGAACTTATTCTTCTTTAACTACAAACAGAAATCTCATCCTGCACAGGACAAACAGGAACTTATTGTTAACTGTCTACTGTCTTAACTGCAGACAAAACTCCTTAGCCTATGAGGTATATTGTTCCTTTTTTGGTCTCACCTCTAAATCATTTTAAGGAGTAAATTTAAATTTAGCATTTCAATTATGTTTTGATAAGCTTGCCAGAGGTAAACTCCAGGAACCAGTTTCTTTTTCTGAAAATTTCCAAAATCATCAGTCTTAGCTTTAAAAAAAATTAGTCAAAGAAGCAATTGCTCTTGCATAATCCAAAATGACCCCAAACACATTCATACTGATTACACATTTTTAAAGGCATGGTAATCGTGATTATCTGCATACAATGAATTTTTAAAAAGAAATGCAACACTGAAATGGCCCTAGTTTTCTCCTCTGGGGCACCAGAAACAGAGTTTTTTTTTGTTGCTTGTTTGTTTTGTTTTGTCTTTTCCCATTATTGTCTTAGAAATCATCCTAGGTTTACAGAAGACTGATTGTCTTTATTTCTTCCTGGGAGGGATCAAACTAATAAAGACCCAATACATTCAAGGTTACATAAATCAAGACATATCTCCCCAGCACCCTGTCTATATTCCAAATGGATCCACAGAGCCCTATGGCTCAAGAGAACTCCAAAATTTCCTGTCACAAGGGGAATGCCCCAAATAGTTTAAGAGAACTCCAGGTTTGTTCAGAAGAGCTTCCAATTTGATGAGACCTGTCCTATAGATGGCTTTATTGCTAGGTTATGGATTTAGACTCTCTTTAAGACATTTTAAAAATACTTTAGGAAGTCAAGTTACATATCCTGCTAGGGCTAGAAGGACCTGGTCTACACAGGTCACAGCAGGGAAAAGACAAATCTGAGACAGGGGAGACCTCTGACCATTGCTTCCTGAAGCCTCTGACTTTAGGAATAGCAGAGCCTACCTACCTCCCTATTCCTGCAGTCCCTGCCTGAGTTAAAGTCAGGTTCCCAATCCTTTTGTCAGCACTCTGAGCTGCCTCCATAGCCACTCTAGTTCTCTATTTTTGATAATACTCCAGTAATGTTTACTGGAAAAACCTGGAAAGAGAAAGCCAGTCACAAAATGGCAACTGCTCCAAGGGTTCAGAAGAGTCCCAAGTTGCTCAAAGGAGTCAAAAGGGAATCAGGAGAGCTAAGTTGCTCAGGCAGAAATTTCCCAAGGGTCAGAATTTCTCAAAAATCCCAAAACAAAGTCCAAACTGGCTTTTCTGCTTCACCAAATAAAGGTCAAAGGAAGCTAACGCTGTTGAAGTGGGGAGAGAAAAATATCCCTGGAGTAAATGACTCCAGCAGTTGCTGGGAACTTTCTATTTTCCTCCCCACCTAGGGTCAGTTCACTGTGGCTGGAAGACACCCTCAAATATGCCTGGATCACTTCTATTTGTGATTAGCACGTTGTTATTGAACAAGTTTATAACGTGTGTCTGAACTTATGTTAGGTTACCAATCCTCAATTAGCCAAAAATAAAATGTAAATCAGAAAGAGGGGATTGGTTCAAAGTTGTTACATTGGAAAGAGGGAGAAGAAATCCTGCAGACCCCTCAAGTCTCAGGATTTTATCATTTTTAAGTGTCTTTAAAGACTGAGCCAAGTATAGACACAACTCAGCTTCCACTTCTCACATGGATATCTCTTCATATTATAGACCACAGTGGGAGGGAAGAACAGACTCTTAGATATTTCACAATTCAGATGATATGATATTTTATCTCTTTGGTGAGGATGGAAGATGCTAGAACATGTAAAAATAGTTAAATCCTTAAAAATGGTTTTAAAGTATTTTTGAAATAAGGTAAAATATAAATAAAAACAAGCTGACATCTATAAGCACAGATAAAGTAAAACTAATAAGTGGCTCCTTTATAAAGAAAAGTAGCTGCTTATAAGTGGTGATAAATACCATTTTTAAAATCCTGTGACATTTTCTGTACAAGAGCTTTCTTTCAAATAGGCTCTGGGCAAAGTTCAGCTTTTCATTTTAGGCATAATCAAGTGGCACATGTAAGCTGGCATGATTGTTTTCTGGTTACCAAAAGTATCTGTCATCTCATTTGATTCCAACAATGGAGTAAATTGTGACCATTTATCCAGTGTGTCATATGTGCATGTAGTCGTGGGAGGCAAAAGATTCAGGTTCAAAGAGATCTTAGTTGTAGCTTCAAGAGGCTCAGATTCTAGTTGCATCATGGATATTAATAAGACTCTGTAGCCAGAGAAGGTACTGGAACTGGGGAGGCAGGAGTATGTATATGTGTGTGTATGTGCATGCATGCTTGTGTGCGTGCCTCTCTTTCTCTCTCTCCCTCTCTTCCCCCCCCCCCGCCTCTGTGTGTGTGTGTGTGTGTGTGTGTGTGTGTGTGTTTGTGTTTGTGTTTGAGTAGATCAGAGGAAAAAGATGCTTAGGTGGAGGCATGAAGAAATGTGGAGATTTGGGAATTAAAACCTGGAGGGTGAGGTTGCATATGCAGAAGTTAGGATTCCTGGAGGCTACCCTGTCCTGTGCAGAGCCCACTTCAACCCCACTTACTTGCAGGAATATGCAGGTATATATGGGGGTATGTGACAAGATATGTATGGTTGACCACATCCTGACCAGCGGTCTCAGTAAGACATAGGGAACAGTTTTAAGTTCTGAGATCAGTGCAGAGTTTTGAAGTTAAGCAGAGGCTAGGATGGAGGTGGTGGGGTAAGTATTGGGTGATAGTGGTAAGAAAGGGTGGGTGCTTGCATGAAGAGACGTGGCATCAATGGTGCTTCTGTTCTGGTCCTCTGTATTCTAGGCCATTTGCCTTCTTCTTATTGCTAAGGTTTCCTTTTCTCTAAGGAGATACTAGCATTCCCCCTACCCCCACTGAAGTCAGCTGTGTCTAGAGCCCTTGTGGGTGGAGGCTCAAGTCTTGCCAAGAGGAACTGTAGATGTGCCACAGGCAGTCAAGAGGCCAAAGCAATAGCTCCTGTGGGCCTGCCACTGGGGTTTCCTCATTCTTGTGTGAGTCTGGAAGACACTCAAGGCAATAGCACACTTCACATTGCCTTCCAGCAGAGTCTAGAACCTGTTCTAGACTTCTTCAAGTCCTCATTCCATGGCTCCATTCATAGATGGAAGCAATGAAGACCTCGGCTCCTTTTGAGGCCAAGGTGACTGAGAAAGAAAATCTGTGAGGGAGAAGTGTGCCACTATGAGATGCCATGTATCTGTATCTCTGCTTTCAAAGGTCTTTGAGTGTTTTTGAAACATAGCATCAGTTGCCAGTCTTCCTAAGTTCAATTTCTGACTTTGTTACTTAGTCTTTGCATTGAAGTAGGGTATTTAATTTAATCAACCCTCAGCTTTCTCTTTGGTAAAGTTGGGATGACACAAGGTCAGTGGATATGAAATGCTTGCAAATGCTTTGTAGGCATCAGCCAGTTACCAGGGATGAGAGTGAAGCTTTGCTCTCTACCTGCAAAAGCACAGGGGCCTGTGTCTGGATTTGTCAGTCTAGAAGTCCACTGTCCTTAAAGTCCAGAGATGTGGTTTTGAATCACCTTTTCAGAAGATGACTTTTGTGACTTGGGATATATTACTTAATCTCTTTAAGACTTGCTGTGCCCTGCTAAAAGACCATAGCCACACATACTAGAACTATCAGTTGAAAGGACTGATTGTGCCAGTACCAGAGATGTGCTCAGAATGCAGCCTAGCTTAATGTGATTTTTTTAAGTGTGTGTGTGTGTGTGTGTGTGTGTGTGTGTGTGATGATTTCTGGTAATGCTTGCTTGTATTACCATGTAAGTGGTAATGAATATAAGTGGCTCATTCATTCATCCACTCAAGAAACATCTTTTGATCATTTGTTTTATATTTTCTCTTCTATCTTTGGGGCTTTGGGGTCAGAGATAAGTAAAAATTTATCTCTTTTCTTAAGTAATTCTAATCATTAATTCCACTTAAATTCCATTGAATCCCTCTACAAGAGAGATTTATTTCTTAGGGGTTTTAAATATTATTTATATATTTTTATTTATATGAGTACACTGTTTTCAAACACACTAGAAGAGGGTATCAGATCTCATTACAGATGGTTGTGAGCCACCATGTGGTTGCTGGGAATTGAACTTCGGACTTCTGGAAGAGCAGTCAGTGCTCTTAACCACTGAGCCATCTCTCCAGCCCCTATATCTTAGTTTTTAATATGGAAATTTAAGGCCAAGAATGGTGAAGTCTTTTAATTATAATAGTTAGGGTTAAACTCTGGAAAACTGGAAATAGAGCCAGGATTCCAACCAAAGACTTCTGAGTGTGCCTCCTTTGATTTAAGTCAGCATGTCTAAACCCATCAGTATGAATGACAGTTACAAAGCAGGCTAGTGTCTGCCTTCCTAGTTTTGAAATTTTGCTGAGATTCTTGCTGTAACAGTTAGAGCATATCCTTCTTCACACATGAAGATACTAAGGACACAGGATGTTATAAGCACCTTATTTTACAGACCTAGTAAAAGGCAGAGCCAAGAAGGCAGTGCAGGAATCTGTCCTGTGCTCCATGGGGCTGCCTCTATGCTGAATATCTTATCGAATGTCACCACTCTCTCCTGACCTAGGCCCAGATATGTTTGCTGATTCTCTGGCAGTGAATTTCTTCCACAGCTCACCTTTGGGGCTGATGGGAGGAGTGACAGACAGGAGTTTTCTCCTCTGTATGCTCACTTTGGCCAAGCTGACTCCTGATATTCATACAGGGTGGGGAGGCAGAAATAGCTGACTCCACTAGCAGCTGCACATGGTCCCAATCAGCACCAGGGGACCCTGGGGGTCCTCCTTCCTCTGCCAATCTACAAACATATTGACATGAACTTGGCTGGTGTGTCCTCTCCAAGTCCTGTGGGACAAGAGATGGGGCGTCATTTTCTCAACTTCTTTTCCAGATGGTTGAATCAAAGGCAGGAAATGAAATGAGCCTGAAAATATGCTGTTTGGAAGAGCCCCAGGGTTCTGGAACATCAATGATGGCTGGGTAAGAACTGTTCTCTCCCATGGAGTCAGGCTCTGTGGGACAGCCAGTGAGAAGAACAGATCATGTGATGAGAATGAAATTGCTTCTGGACTCAGGAGCATCTATGTGGCTTCAGTTTTCATCAACCAGCAGCACTGCTGCTTTATTCAAGCAGCACACTGTGCCATCCAGTTTGAGAGTGCAAGAAGAATTGGCAGAGGTGAAGTCTTTCTGATGAGCCCACAGCTGCATTTGACAAGAACACATTAGCATGTGGAATCAGGCTGAAGAAAAGCCCCCAAATAATAAAAGGCAAGAATTTTGTTTTTCTGCAAAGTGAGTGTGTTCTACTTTTTTCACAGGTGAGAATGATTTGAAGGTTAGCCATATGGAGGACCCACTGTGCGCTTACACAGGCCTATTCAGGATCTCTTCATTCTTTTAGAAAAGGTGTCGTCATCAAGTAAATACACACTCAGTTTCAGAAACATCAATGTTAGGTGACCCTGACTTAGACCAGCAATTCCACAGGCAGAGTTATAATGATAGCAACTGTGGCCTTGGATTCAGATCTCTCCATAGCCTGACTCTTTCTTAAGATATTTCAGTGTCTTTATTCAATCAGCTTGAGGAGTGAGATAGTAGAAAGCAGGCTGGGTGCAAAGGACAAAGTTGACTTCAGACCACGTTGTACTTTCCCCAGCACCAAGGATCTTCATGCTGCTTCTATTATCGCTAGCCTGACCCCTGGGGCCAGTGCTGCCATGCTCAAAGAAAACAAAACACCCAATCTTCCTAAGATTTACATGGGCTAGAATTTCCAGGGAACACTATTTCTTCCTAGGAGTAGCTCTTGAGCTGTGGGGAATGTGAGAGGGCATAGAAAGACCTCATCACACTTCGGCCTAAGGTTGGGATGATTCTGAGGCTGGATTTTAACTGTACTCCTCAGGTTTTTCATGGGACAAAGCTCTAGTGGCTCACTTTAGCAACTGTCTTAAAAGCAATTCTTTCTGGCCCCGGATCCCTTCCTGGATCATGGCCCTTATTCCCTATCAATGTACCTTGTATTGACAATAGACAGTTTGTTCTTCCATTCATTATGTAAAGCAACACTCACCAAACTGCCATGGATGAACTGAATCCAGTCTGTTGCTTGATTTAAATAAGGTGTTGTTCGTAATTTAGCTGCTTCAGTTATTTTTCTAGTGACTGGACAGAAGCAACTTAAGAGAGAAAGGATTTTGATATCATGTTCAGGGCCCACAGTTCATTGCACCTGAGAAGGCATTGTACCCGAGGGACCATTCTTCATCTGCAGCTACTGCAAAGTGAGAGAAGGCATCTCCTCACATCTTGACTGATCGGGAAGCAGAAAGCATGGGATCTGGATCTAAAGGGTGGCCTGGCCATCACCCTTTAAGGCCAACCACTAGGGTTCCATTTCTGCTGGCCAGATCCCACACTCTCCCAAAGGAGCAGCACCAGCTGCAGACAGGACCAGATGTCTAAACATGGGAGCCTGCAGGCAGAGATGATGTCAGACGGTGACCATGGCCATGGCTGGAGGGGGTCCTGATGAAATCACCACTATCATTGGTTCACAGTAGTGAAGGTGAACGGTTGAAAAGCCTTGAGAAGAGAGAACTGACTTTGGAGGCAAAGCTGAAACCTCCGCTGAAGGAGGCTCCTAAGAGTGTACTTACTGCCTCGCCTACTTTCTGCTTATTTTTGAAGTAATAATTATTCCCCAAATCCCTGTGAAAATGTTGTTATCCTTGCACCTCCATGGGCTTTTTCTAACCTTTAACCCACTCCTGTTATGTTCCTTCCCTTTTTCCAGCCATCATAGGACATAAAGCTCCAGCTTCTTTCATTTACCACCCTCAGAGCTTATGGAGGATGGAGCCTAGGCCCCGCTCTCTCTGCTAGGTCCTCTAAGTTGAGAGGCATAATATTTTCAGATAGCAGCTCAACCAATGCTCTTTAAATCAAATGATGCTGCAACCCACCCACTCCTGCCAGCTTTTTTTTTTTTTTTTGGCAACCAGTGCTGTATGTACACAGAGCCAACTAGGCTGGAAGAGATCCAACTGCTATGGCCTCCACTTTACCCACCACTCTCCCCAAGCTAGTTGGCTTGGATGTACATGAACTTGATCCTATGACCTTGGATTCATTATCTCTGCATGCCAGCTCCCTGAGTTAGTCAATTTGAGACAGATGGATGTTCGAAGACAGTCACTGGCATTTTCAGCAACCATTGCCTAGAGTTTCAATTTTTTTCTAATTGATTCTGATTATCCCTGCTTTGGCCTATTCATGGTGTGAGGCTTGAGAAAGGCTTTCTCAGTTCCCAGAGGCTTTTTCCAAACCTGGAAATCTAAGGATTTAATTTAAAGATTTCCAGAAGGGCAACTTTTCATATGCACCAGGAAGTCTTCTGAAATGTGTTAAACAATCATCCCATTCCTGCTGATGGATGAAATGCTGGCATCATTATCATAATGTAGTGCCGTATTATTTTGGCTAAAGATTATATGGGGGTTTTTGACAAGAGGAGCAAAGTGGCAAATTGCAATAGACCACAAGAGAAATTAGTTATAATTCACTAGATACAGGCACCCCTTGAGAGAATAATAACAATAACAGTAATACAGACAGCTCCCTACTAAGTTTCTCATCAGGTCGTAAGACTCGGGATAGATAATGTTCTGATTGCACTGCTGGGTTGATAGATCAAATCTTGACTCCATTGATGAATGAACATCAATCATGCTGGCATATCTGATGGAGCCAAATCACCTGTCAATTTGATGGTTGCTTTGAAAAATTTATCATCCCTCCAAGAACAGTTACTCATTCCAGGACCTGAACCCCAACAACCAAGGGCTATCAATGGGGTTTGAACTCATTTTGTGTATGTGTGTGTGTCTGTGTATGTCAGTATTGACCATTTTCTCCTGAAGGTTCTGGCAGCAATGCCTTAGAGTTGTTTTGATATGTGCATGTGTGAGTCTGGGCCAAACACTGTGCAATTAAAGAATTAATCTGGAGACAGATGTCTTTCAAATATAAGTATGAATTTTGTCTCATTTAGCTCAAGTAGAAAGACAAGGAAAGCTGGATTCCAATGTACAAGGCTTTAATCTAGAACCTATTGCTGGGAAAGAAAGGAACTTTGGTATGATGTGTGCATATATGTATATGAGTGTGTGTATATAGTGTAAGTATGTGTATGAATATCTATTTGTATGCATATGTTGTATATTTATCCATATGCATTGTTGCATGTATTTGGGTTTAGTGATAGGGTTATGTCTGTTGACATACATGTACTTTTATTCTTTCTATATCTGTCCCCCTATGTGCATGTATGTACTTATACACACATAGATAACTATGCACATATAAACACAGAACATATACATGTACATATAATTATGCAAATATACTCAGTACATTTTCATAATCTAATCATTCATACATACAGTATAAACATATACATGTATATATGACTTCACACAGTATGTACATGATATACACATATATGATGACCATTTACACAAGTATACATGTTCATATAAACAATTGCACACTTACAGCTCTTTTACACATATATAAGTCATATATATCACAAAATCATGCCTATGATGCACATGACACACATATCTTTTCCTATATACACATTCTCACTCTTCCATCTGCACACACATGCATATACATACAATATACACTCACTCACACCAGTAAGCATGCACACACACACACACACACACACACACACAAACACATATACAATGCATGCATCACTATGTCCTCCACACAGGGAAATCTGGACATGATTTTCTTTCCAATGATATTTATACTCTCCTTCCCATGTACAGCACTATACCCAGATAAGTGCTTCTTTCCTATGTAGTAAGGTTGCTCAGGAGATTCTGTTCTCAGTGAGTTTCTATTTTTCCCAGCTAGTTGGGTGGGTAGGAATTTATTTCCCTCCCAGGGTCTTTTGGCCTCTTGATTTCTACTATCAGTTTATTGCTCCCTTCAGCAGATCTGGACTAGCTATGAGTCTTTTTTCCATCAGTAACTTGCATGATCCTATTCCTAAGCATATCTGCTACCTAGGAGGGAGAACAAAGTCAGTACACTCAACAGCCTGTTTTATATTTTCAGCTGCATATGATGCCAGCCCTCAGATGGTCTATTCACATTTCCAAGCTTGTCAGAGCATTTCTAGCTCAATAAAGGGGGAAACACATGGTTTTTAAAAATAAGGAAAAATTGAATCTGGGTGTGCCAACCCATCTTCCCAGGGGAGCCAGTGCTATCTCATCTAATGACTCCAGGCTTGCCTTCTCTACTGATCAGCTTCCTGCTTCAACCAGGTCTCTTCCAGACCTCAAGTTCTTTATCTACAAAATTTGATCAGGTGCAGTTGCTAATAGTTCTGAATTCTATCAAGTTTCCATTGATCTATGATTACCTGTATTAAGGTCAAAAGTTAGGGTTTCAAAGAGCAGTGATAGGCTTGGCTCATATCCCTTTATTGAAAACAACCATGTGGCCCTGATGGAGGAAGGAAAGAATAAAGATTTTTCTTTGGAGAACTTCTTACATGAGCACTGTTTCTATATTATTTCCCAACTCCTTCCATGTCCCTCCCATCCGCTCTCAAAATCATGAACTTTTTACAGTTATTATGGTTACATACACACACACACACACACACACACACACACACACACACACACACACGCTTGATTTCATTTTATGTAATGGTAATTTTGTCTATGTGTCTGACTATATGTGCCTGTCTGATGCTCACTGAGGCCAGAAGGGCAACAGATTTGGAACTGAACTGACAGCTCATTGTAATCTGAAATATGGTGCTGGGAATTGAACCCATGTCCTCAGGAAGAGTAGTGCATGCTCTTAACTGCTGGTTTTATCTCTAGCTCCCCCACCATCCCATATGCAAATATTCTGAAGCAGGCTGACCTGGGTCTTAATTATGACTGTGTGAACTTCTCAACTGTGAAATCTTGGGTAAGCCGCCTAGCATTTCTGGACTAGGGGAAATAGAAACACTTTCTTAGACTGAGCAAAGTGGGGATGTTGGGAAGTTAATTTCAGCTCATTTTAGTGTAGAAACTGTCCTACACATGGACAGTAGCATTGGGGTAGAGGGGAGAGAGAGAGAGAGAGAGAGAGAGAGAGAGAGAGAGAGAGAGAGAGAGAGAGAGAGAGAGAGAGAGAGAGAGAGAAAGAGAGAGGCATAGACAGAGGCAGAGATACAGAGAGAGAGACAGAGTGAGAGAATATGAGAGAATTTATGTCTCTTGGCATCAGCAGGAAATCTTAGTTGCCTTCTAATTTTCCTCAATAACTCACTTTAAACTTTACATTTTCCCATTATCTAAAATTTGAAAAGTGATATCTCTATGCATGTTCCAACTCTTCTGATATTGTATGTTTGTTGCCTACAGTGTTTAACAGACTGGCTGCTTTTCTGGAAGACCAAGGCTCAATTTCCAGCACCCACATGTGGCATATGTCCATAGCTTCAGTTTCAGGGAATCCAATGCCCTCTTCTGGCAATTGTGTATAACCAGCATCCAAGTAATGCTCTGACACATATAAGTCAAAATACACATACACATAAAACATCTTCTGTTTTTTATTAAATTATTTCTGAATAAATCTATCCATTACCTCTACTACCCCAACACTTGGCTCCTACGATTAAGGATATGACATTATGCTGACAGAATACTATTGCAAAATTCTAGAACTGTAGGAACAATAAGATGTCTTCTCTGAGATTTATATCCATGCTTTGTTAATTATTACAATGATGGCACTCAAAATGTGCTCTTTCAATCTTGGTTCCAGTCCATGAGCTTGCGTGCAACTATGGCTGGGCCTCCTCAGTTCTCTTTAGTGTGTCTGTCAGGCTCCTCCTTTGTTGCCCATGACAGTGTTAGATTAGATTCTTACAGAGCAGGTACCAAGCCAGGAATCTGAATGCAAATAGATATTTGAAATATGATTCAAGGAAACATGACTAGGAGTGATGGAGCAAGAAAGGGGAGGAAAGAGAACATATAAGCATATTATCAAGAAATTAGCTGGTAGAGCAAGATTCAAGTGATAACAACAATGAGGATTCTAGAAACTCTGGGAGACAAAGTAGAAAATGTTCCAGAGTTACCATTACCCTGTGGCCAAGAAATCTGGTGCTTCTTTGTTGGATGGAGACTGGTCCAGGGAATTTGCTTCCCGGTGCTCCTGGTAGCTTTTAGTGCAGGTAGGATAAATGCTGAGAGCAAATAGGATGAGTAACTGCTCTAGCTTCTTGGGATTTTTTGAAGAGTCTAGACTGAGGTTTTGTGAAAGGTTCCTCCATTTTAATTGGTGTCAATGTTTTCTCTTGTCTAGATTGGAAAGAACTCTTAGCACAACATATCAGGAGGAGCACAGTACCATAATTGGTGACAATGACTATGCTAAGGTCCTATTTACCAGGTCATTTCCTGTTTAATGATGTTTATTTTCCCCTTCTAATAGTCAATCTGAAGGAAGGACATTGAGATATTCTGCTATGCTTGCACACAGAAGCCTAGCATAATTACATTCAGGAAGGCTTCATCCAGCAACTGATAGAAACAGTTGTAGAGCCTCACAGCCAAACTTTAGGTAGAGCTTGGGGAACCTTGCAGGAGAGATGGAGAAATGATTGTAGGAGCAGAGGGGTCAAGGACCCCTCAAGAAAAATCCACAGAAACAACTAACCTGAACTCAAAGGGGCTTGTAGAAACTGGACTGAAAATCAAGGAGCCTGCAGGGTATTGACCTAGGTCCTATGTATATATATTATGGTTGCATAACTTGATGTTTTTGTGAGGCTCCTAATAGTAGAAGTGCAGGGATGTCTCTCACTCTTTTGCCTGCATTTGGGACCCTTTTCCTCCTATTGGTTTGCATCTTCCAGTTTTAATGAGAGGAGGTGCCTATTATTACTACTCGCTATGCCATATTTGATTGATATCCCTGAAATGTCTGCTCTTTTCTGAAGGAAAACAAAGGAGGAGTGGATGGGGAGGGGTCAGGGATGATGCTGGGAGGAGAGGAGATAGGGGAATCAATAATCAGGATGTAATATATGGCAGAAGAGTAAATAAAAACAATAAGATGGTAATAAAAAGGAGTACATTGAGAATAAATAAATCAACTTTCCCCATTAAATTCCTAGCTGGTGATGTTAACAGATGTAAGAGTGTGACCTAGTAAGTCCTGGAGACTTCTCCCATTGAAAGCACGGTCTCTTTTTCCCTCTTGCATTTTTTAAAGTATTTTTAAAATATATTTTATATGCATTGGCACTTTGCGTGGATATTTGTGCACCATGTGCATGGTGCCCATGGAGGCCAGAAAAGTGCACAGTATACCCTGGGGCTTGAGATCCAGATAGTTATGAGCTGCCATGTGGGTGCTAGGAATTGAATACAGTGGTCAATTAAATCTCTGACCTATCTTTCCAGCTCCTCTCTTGTATCTTCATGATGTTGGGGTGGCTTTACCCATTAAAGTTCAAAGAAATTCTATACTGTTAACTCTGAGTCTGCCTTGCTAAATGTTGCAAAGCTTCTATGTGGTCCTCTGTCAGTATTAAGGAATTGAGGGGCTGCTATGTGAGACAGCTGACTCCCTAAGATTGCTATGCTGTATGGCCCTTGAGTAGCTGCCTATATTAGTTACTGTCCCATTACTGTGACCAAACACCTAAAGAGAATCAACTTAAGGGTGAAAGAGGATTCATTTTTGTTCTTCGATTGGGAATAGAGTCCACCGTGGTGGGAAAGGCATCTTGTTAAGGGTGCTTCTCAACTGTGTTGAGGCAGCTTGCTCACACATCTGGATGAGTCAGAAAGTTGGGGAGGGAGACTGTTGCAGCTGGGGCTAGACTGTAACTGAAATTCGCCCCAAGTGACCTACTTCTGCCAGCCAGGTCTCACTTGTTAATGGTTTAAGATCTCTCCATTCAGTACTACCAGCTAGGAACCAAGTGTTTAAATACAGGTAGGTGTCTGTGAAGGGATATTTTGCATTCACAACCCCTACACTATTCAAAAGATGATCTTAGCTGCCAGCCGCTGGCAAACATAAACTGTCCTCACCTTAGTGAGCCTCTGTGGATGATGCAGCCCGGGCACCTTAAGAATATTGACACCAGACTGCAACTGTATGAATATCTGCAAGCACAGCCTGAATAAGCACAACTTGAATTTATGATCCACAAAATTCTGATGAAATTTAAAACCCCAGTGATCTGGAAAAATGGCTTGGAGCAATAGTAAGTGGGATGAAATCAATTGGTGATTTTTGCTAGAATCAATTATCCTGTCAGTTACTACTAAAGGGCCATTTTTTAATTCAGTCCATCTTAATTTATTACCTGGACATTGCATGTTACTCTTACCAGCTAGCTGGATCCCTCTTACTGCCAAATCCTCAAAATCGTTTTTGAATTACTTCTTATCATACTATTTCCCCAAAAGGCTACAGGGAGAGAGAATCCATTTCTTATTAATCTCTAACTAATAGTCTAAGTGCTACGGTCGGTGTCAGCTTCTTCTGAAGAAATGGCATTTTGTCCTTCATTTTGCTAAGTACCAGTTATAGATCCCATCAGTAAATACCACAGATCCTAGAAGTGCCTCTTTCCCTTTTCTCTGATCACAGCATCTTTATGTTGTCACATCCAATTTATGTCATTTTTCTCAATCGAGGGAGGTTCCTTTAAAATGGTTCTTTGGAAGGACAACTATCATAAACAGACAGTTAATGAGCCACTGGTCCCCTTCCGCCCCCATGATATCTGCTAACCATAGATTCAGAAGCTGGCCTCCCGGATCTGAGTGAATCGTCTTCATAATGTGTATCTGGCTATCTTTTGACAGGGCTAGCACATGAAAGTGACCTCAAATTATGCTGCTTCTTTGTAAATTAGCTGGGAGGACAGATGAAGGAAATAAAAGAGGATAGGGCTCTGCAGATCTTATAGGGATGTGTGCTACAATAATAAATCCGAGTTTTAAAATAGCTGGTGGGCTTGAATCACTAAAGAATCTCAAGGGGAAAATATTCATCAGTTGGAAGAGGAACTTGTGTATTATCTGGAGCAAATAAATATCAACTTCCTCTCATGTGGCTCACATGCAAAAAGTCAGGCTTCTGCAGAGGTATATCTTATGGTCAGTAAGCAGATTTAAGAACCTACTGTGTACATGGCTTTGTGATAAGAGTGGGGAGGAATGGTTTAAACTAGCTGTGGGGCTGGAAAGATGGCTCACTGGTTAAGAGCACTGTTGCTCTTGTTTAGGGCTAGGATTCAATTCTCAGCACCCACATGATGATTCACAATAACCTGTTACTCCAGTTCCAGGAGATCTAGTGCTCTCTTTTGTGCTGTCCAAGTACCAAACATGTACACGGAGCACATGCATACACACAGCCAAAACACTCACATAGAACACAGAATACATAAATCTTAATTAAAATAAAGTGATAAAAGTTGTTTTTTCTTGGCTTTAATGAATAGTCCGTGCACCTGAAGATACAACACACACAGCAACATGGGGTACTTCTTTATAGTCTTCTCTTAGCCCTTCTTTTCTACCTGAAATGGTCACCTTCTAGCCCTAGTCCTAGCCCCAGCCCCAGCCCCCAGCTCAGCTGCAACCTTAACCCCAGCCCCAGCTCAGCCTCAAACTCAGTTCAGCCCCAACCCCAGCCCCAGCCCCACCCCCAGCCCCAGCTCTAACCTTATCCCTAGCTCCAGTTGCAGGGACAAAGAAATAGAGTTCAAAGCTGGATGACCTTAGATGAATTATTCATTCTTATATACCTTCTCTAGTAGTCAAATGGCATATCTAGCAGATAAGTCATATCGTTCCCGATGGTGATTTGAAGACCAGTCTTCACATGTTAGACCTAATATGTGACTACGCACAAATAGTAAAACCCCATAAAAGCTAGTTTCAACCTCATTATCCTCTTCTGTCCTGCTTTTCTCTCTGTGAAGGTCATAGGACTGAGTGCCTGTGTTCAGTTCCATCTCTTCTCATACAATAGGGGAGGCTATTGTCTATAAGTCAGTGACCGTGCTCCCAAGGGACTGATGAAAATATTGATCTCATGGAAGGCTGTGGGGAATCTATAAATTCATGCATGTAAAATCACCTTAACAGGGTCTCAGCATTTGTTCACAGTATGGCTTTCCTCTCCTTCACATAAATAATAAGCATAATTAGCATTCTTCATTTATGTGTCTCATTTATATTATTCATTACTGCCATTATTACAAACAAATAGGTTCTGTAGGCAGAGGATGCGTGAAGGTGTGACCTGATTTAGTTTCTTTTCAACTAGATTACAGCCCTGTTCATGGTGTTTCTCATTATAAAGGAGGAACTGAGAAGTATTAATGAAGTATTTCAGAGTGGTCAGGTTGCCACTTTGTGTTCAGTTTGCTTAAATATCAGTAAATACCCACTCTGAAGGGTTTTCTAGGGAGGAGCAGGCTGCTGTTGAATCCGCTGCCTCTGGATCAGAGAGAATACAGTTCTTCAGGGCATCATGGTCAGGTTTGGCCTACGGTCTTAACTTTCCACACTGACATTTCTTTCTGACCCAAGGGTCAGGACCAAGCCAAGGAAGGTAGGACATTCTTTTGAAGAAGAAGGAAAAGGGCTTA
Organism: Mastomys coucha; assembly: GCF_008632895.1. NCBI lineage: Eukaryota > Metazoa > Chordata > Mammalia > Rodentia > Muridae > Mastomys > Mastomys coucha. The sequence continues at coordinate 105,893,159 of NW_022196913.1, read as the reverse complement.
CTTCCCTTATCATACCATTTTCTGGGTTATCCTCTGCCCAAGGGGATCTACAATGTCAGCCACACTTGCAAACTTTTATTTCCAATATCCATGTTAAAAGGAAAAAAAAACACACAAGTAATGAGAGGCAACAGTAAAATTAAATTTACTAACCCATTTTATTAAACCTAGTATGCAAAAATATTATCAAATCAGCTTGTAGTTAGAATAAAAATTACTGAGTTATTTTATGGTCTTGCTTCTGTATTGGATTTTGAAGTCTGTGTTAGTTTTACACGTACAGAAAATCTTAGTGAGAGTCTATCAGTTTTGAAATGGTCAGAATGTTGATGTGGCTACCATTCTGGAGAGTCTAGCTTTAGAGGTAGTCAGAGCAGGAGGCTCAAACCACAATTCTAACCAGTAGTTGGGGGTCTCAAGCAAGTGGCTTATTCTCTGAACTTGCCTTAGTTTCTTCATTTGCACACAAAATAATCCCATGCAGGCATTAAGAAGCACAGAAATAGTAAAACACTGTGCACAGAACCTGGCATGTTGCAGGTGCCTAGTAAATGCTCATCTGATTTCCCATTAGCTTTCCTGCACAGCCTTCAGAGGGAGTTACAGTTACAGCTTCACAGGGTACACAGCATACAGAGCATGGTACTTTTTCTCAGCATTTCAACTTCTGTTGACATTTCTCTCACATTTATGTCAACAGGAGAGTTCAGGGAAACAAGGAAGCATCCATACAAGCAAACAGGGAGTAACACACAGTGTGCATGTGTTTCTGATAGAGCAACAAGTGGTCATGAAAGGTAAGAGAACTGGGTCACAAGGACTTGGTCTTCAGTACTATATCTTCTTGCCTTTGGTATTTCTACTTTATGCTTCCTGTTCCTAATAAGATGAATAAGCTCTCAAAAAAAAAAGATGAATGAGCTCTTTCACAACACACATGAACTGCCATGTTCTCCTTAACAATTTGCAGTATGAGCATTGTGTGTCATCAGGAAATTGGACATAGTACTTCTAGGGGACCCAGCTATACCTCTCCTGGGCATATACCCAGAAGATGCTCCAACATGTAATAAGAACACATGCTCCACCATGTTCACAGCAGCCTTATTTATAATAGTCAGAAACTGGAAACAACCCAGATGTCCCTCAACAGAGGAATGGATACAGAAATTGTACATCTACACAATGGAGTACTACTCAGCTATGAAAAACAATGTATTTATGAAATTCTTAGGGAAATGGATGGATCTGGAGAATATCATCCTGAGTGAGGTAACCCAATCACAAAAGAACATACATGGTATGTACTCTCTGATAAGTGGATATTAGCCCAGAAAATCAGAATACTGAAGTACAAACCACAAACTACAAGAAACTCAAGAAGTAGGAAGACCAAAAGGTGGATACTTCATTCCTTCTTAAAAGGTGGAACAAAATACCCATAGAAGGAGTTGCAGAGACTAACTATGGAGCAGAGACTGAAGGAAGGACAAGCCAGCCTGATATAGCTGTCTCCTGAGAGGCTCTGACAGTATCCACCTATACAGAACTAGAGACTCAGAGCCATCCATTGAATTGAGTACAGGGTCTCCAATGAAGAATCTAGAGAAAGGACCCAAGGAGCTGAAGCGTTTACAGCCTCTTAGGACGAACAACAATATGAACTACCTAGTACCCTCAGAGTTCCCAGGGACTAAACCACCAGCCAAAGAGTACACATGGTGGGACCAATGGCTCCAGCAGCATATGTATAGTAGAGGATGGCCTAGTCAGTCATCAATGGGAGGAGAGGCCCTTGGCCCTGTGAAGGGTCTATGTATGCCCAGTGTAGGGGAATGCCAGGGCCAGCAAGCAGGAGAGGGTGGGGTGGCAAGCAGGGGAAGGTGGGAGGAGGGAAGGGGTTTATTCTTGTTGTTTTTTGTTTTGTTTTTGTTTTTTGGGTTTTTTAGAGGGGAATCTGGGAAAGGAGACAATGTATGACATGTAAATAAAGAAAATATCTAGTTAAAAAAAAAAGGAATGTGCACCTTGTGTTTATGGTTGTAGGTTTCTTATCTGTCAAGGACAGTGTTTTACACATACTTAAAATGCTCCAAGGATGAGCAGTAAATGAAATTGCTCATCCCCAGAGTTGTTCTTAAGGATGTATGTCACTAACCACTGTCCTATCATTTCTAGAACCATGGACAAATTATTCTAACTTCACCTGCCATTTCATACTTATTATATCGGAACTGCTTCCATTTTTGAGGGAGTTCTTAAAGGTAGCAGTAAATGCTCATCTGATCCCCGTCTAGCTATCCTGTGTAGCCCTCCATGACCCTGACAAAATAGAACAGGTTTATGGGAAGAGTAGAAGCTTGTTAAAAGCATTTGCATAAATTAGTGGCATACAACACCTAGGCCCAATTCTGGGACTCATGAGAGAAAGGTAGGGGGAAGGAAAGGAAAGACAAAGGCTGCTAAAACATGCTTCTTTCCATCTCTAATTTTGTTAAGAGCCAGCCTCCACATATATCTCTGTTAGCACTTCTGAGTGGAAGCCTGTCTTCCAGATGGCTGGGGAAGGGCTTATAAGGCAGCCACAAATAATTCTTGAAAAAAATTCTCATTAAAAGTGAATGAAAGCATGAATTTTCAACATCCCCATTTCAAACTATAAGAATTTTTAAAGGAAATTAGATTTATGTTACTCGAAGCATACCTGAAGACATTTAAATCTCTGAAACTAGCTCCTCATCCACCCACACATTGGTGATGTGATCTTTCTGTGTGAGCACTGTCTTGGGTACTGTAGAGGTCATGTCACATGAGAGAGGATCTCTATGCCCACATAGAGGTAGAATCTCTATGGCACTTGTAATGGTATCCACATGCAGGGACATCCTAAGGAGTAATCTTATCATGACTAAAAGTGTATCAAGTTGCTTTTTTTCTGGATAAGACTGTAGTAGATAATATTAAAAATCCTAGCACAGGGCTTCTTCCTTGTCTCAGAACATTTATGTTCCCGGATAAAAGACAGACACAGCCATGTATTTTAAAAGATGGCTTAAACAGCACACTAGCTGAGCAGCTGGCTACCCTCCATGCTGTTAGAACCTACCTTCCTATTGATAACCCTAATTAATCACTTACTACTTACTCTATTCTATCTGGGCTGTATTTAACTCCAGTTGAGCAGCCCTCTGGGCCACTTTCTCTTGGTCCTTAGTCCATGGTGGGTCTCCTTCCTCCTGCTCATTCTCCCTTTATCCCATGGTGGCTCTCCTCCCTCTTTTAGTGGTTCTCTTTTCCTTAAGCCCAGGAAACCTAAACTCCACCTATATCTCTTCTGCCCAGCTATTGGCTGTCAGCATTTTTATTCACCAGTCAGAATTAACTTGAGGTCAGGGTCCTAGAGGCTATACACAAACTCCAGGTCTTGGGGGACACACAATAGACAGTAAAAGACAAAACCTCAATATGAGACTTTTAGGACTTGCTACTCCACAGGTCTAAAAAATTCCCTTGTGCTCTTTTAGGCACTCAGTGAACCTGGTATTAAGTCAGACTGATGGTTTGAATGGCTACTGACATATCAAAGCCCAAAGCTATGGTAAGGCCCATGTAGCAATCCCATCCTGTTTTCCTTCCACATTGTCTTCCTCTTTCTCTACCCATCCTGTTAGAACAGTGTCCCGATGAGTCTGATCAGACCTCTGATGTCTCTTATGCATTTTCTTCTACTCTTCCTTAGTTCCCTTCCTCACTCCATCGTACGTCACCTTGAAAGAGCTTCTTAGCCCATCTCTCTTCCTTATTGTTCTCTAATCTGCGCTCTGCCCTGTTAGAAACCTGACTTTATATATGCTTTTGAGCTTTAATATGCATAAACAAATGATCACACATGCATACCAATGACAAGCTTAGTTACTTAAGCCAACACATATTTGTGGCCTCACAATTTATGTGGGCTTGACATCTGGGCACAGGTCTGCTGGAGACCTTCTATATCATGGTCTCTCAAAGCTGTAATTGGTTTGGCTAGGGCTAGGATTTTGACTGAAGAGAATTTGTGTAACATGTAATCTCGAAGAAGAGCCCAAAGAAGTTAGGAATGAGTTCTTAGTAACTCTATATATCAAACTCAACATTTCATATTATTTCCTATCTGGTCTGCTCCACACATGATCCCTGGAACTCCAGACCCAATTAATTTCATGATGTACTCCTAACATGCTGGGGTCTTGAGTCTAGCAGCAACTTTACCAATGCCTGTCTCACTCACTACATTGTCTGTCTTTCTTTCCCCCAGGAATCAACTGCACCATTATTTTGTGAATCCTTTATTTTCTCCTGGATAGCAAAGTATCTGTACCTCATCAACATCTGAACTTTGACCCTACAGGATCGTCCATCTTCCTTGACAATATATATGTCTTTTTCTACTAGAACAGAATCTATGTCTTTTTTTTCTGTGTCAGTTGTCAATCTGAATAAATGACACCTATATGTGTTTAGTCTGTGGTTCTGTAAGAAAATGAATCATGGTGAAAACTATTTTCTTTGTAGACTATAAGTGATATTGTCGGAGAAGTTAACAAGAGTAAAACTCAGAATTTATCTCACAGCCATGTGGCCAAACCATGCCACAAATACTGACCCTGAGCTGTTGTTCCATTTAGAGACCCTTGGGGGTCAGTATTGGGGTTTCAGTGGTGGGGGGTGCAGGGTGATAGAGATGTAGATCATTTTGGTCAGAGTTAAAAAGAAAAAAGAAAAAAAGAACAAGCGAACGCTCAGAAACTCAAGGCCCAGTGCTTGGTTGGTCGGTGAGCTGCCTGCTTATTTGGAATAAGGAGTGCATGACATCATGTCCCCAGAACCCCACGTCTGTACTTTCTGGAGGGGCTGATCGGGCAGACACTACTCATACATGGCCATCAGTATTTCCTCTGAATGGTCCAGTTATTCCACAGCTCCTCTGTTGAGTGGAAACAAGTAATCAACAGGGATGAGGAGAAGGAAAAGGCTCTTCAGTTACTCAGCCTGCTGTGTGGTTCATAGGAACAGGGCAGTGATTCATGAGTCTTTCCAACCATGTGTTAATCAGACTCTTTAATCAATTTAGGAAAGTAGCAATCTCATGAATGCTTAACTTAAAGCAGTTTTATAGTGTTAGAGCACAGAGAGGCCCCTTTTTCCATGTTAAACACCACTTATTTTTTTTATCATTTTATTTAAAGATTTATTTGTTCTATTTTTATCTCTATAAAGTAGCATAATGACTGCATTACCAGAATGCATTTTAAACAAACAGAAAAGCATATTATATAGACCTTAGTGGATCTGTTTTTATTAGCTAATTCTACTCATTATTAGTCTTCATATTAGTATGCATCCATCCTTCTTCCACTCTGGTTATTTCAATATTAGTATAATTCTATACCAGACACCTTCAGAACTTAGGATTTTTAGGGCAGGTTTGACAATATGCCCAACAATATATTCAGGCATACATTGTATTACATAGTAGGACTTTGTAACACTAATGAGGAAGCATGGCTCTTATCTCTAGGATGGAAAAGACTGAGTAGAAGAGCTAACATGCGTGGTAAACATAGTCCTCAAAATTTCTGCCTCTTGTTGATTTGCTGTGCATGCTATATACCTCTGCTCCTAGCTTCTTTTCTTACCTCAACCAAAAGTAACACTGGGATGGAATGATTTATTTCAGTTTACTGGCTACAGCTCATTATTTTGGGAAGTCAGGGTGGGGACTCAAGCAGGAACATGAAGCAGAAAACTCAGCGGAACTTTAATTGTTGGCTTGCTCACAGACCCAGGCTTAGATTTTTAAAAATAATACAGCCCAGGACCACCTGAGCAGGGGATGGTACTATTTGTATGGGGAGGGCCTCCTATATTAATAATCAAGATACTCACTGACTCATCCTCAGACCAATCTGATCTGGACAATCCTCAAACAGACTCCCTTCTTAGGTAAGGTAACAGTTAAAGCTAACCAGAACATGTCCCATACATTGTTTCAATTAATCATCACAATGGCTTATTAAAGTGGAATATGTATTTACTGGTGTTAATGTAGATGAGGGAAATGGCTTCATCAATGCTACCCTGGCTATTTGTTTATTGTATGGCAAGATCACAAGTCAGAAGAGGTTGGTCAGACCAAAGGCCTACTTCTTATCTAACAATTTGCCTTAGCTGTAGTCAGCATAGCTGCCATACTTACACCATACTTACCCATCCACTCACAGTGGTTGGTATTAAACTATTGATCACTGGCCTTTGGAGGTCATCTTGAAGGCAGGAAAGCCCCTTCTGTTCACAGCTGTCTTTCTTGTCATCTGTTAGGAGTAAAACATGAGGATAACATTTACTGTTTCCTATATGTACCATGTGCACAAGGACTATGGGGAGAAAGAGTGACACTTTGAGTATTGGAAAGTTGAACATGTCCACAAAACTAGAGATTCTGACACAGTTTCTCCTTTGGGGGAGTGGGGGAGTGAGGCAAAGTATTACTGTGCTGCTTGAATGGCTTGGGAATTGTAATCCTGCCTCAGCTTCCAAAATACTTAGATTACAAGTGTGTACTACTATCCCCAATTCTGTTGTAAATAGATAGACAGACAGACAGACAGACAGACAGACAGACAGATAGATAATAACAACCTAGCTTGGGAAAAATGAAGACCAAAATATGCCCAGGACTACATATTCACAGTTAACAGCTTAATAGCCATGTATTTGTATTCAAAAGCCTCAAGGTTCTTGTCTTTCAAATAGAAGGAATATCAGACCAGCTTTAACATATTAATGTGAATATTGGGTTAAATATTTAAAAAGAACAATAAAAACCATGAAGTCAAGTTAACTTTCAGTCTGTTTCAGAGATCAGCAAGCTTCATGATAAATATAATTTTACTGTAACATAGCTATAGAAATACCTATTCATTATTTATTGCCTATGGCTATTCTCTCTATATATAATCACTGAATTGAGCAACTATAGCAGAGACAGGATGGATCTACAAATCCAAAGTATTTACTATTTGGTTCTTTATAAAGTAATGGTCAGTCTCAGTGATATAAATTCAGATTTCATCAACCAGTTTCCAGAAAGGCTGAAGTTTTCTACAGGCAATAACAAGAACAGAACTATATCTTTTGAGGACTGTTCATCTGACTTATAGGACTTTGCTCAGTTTGTTCAAGAGATCAGTAACAGAAGCCCAAACACTTGACTTTATTGCAGCATAGACCCTATTGGCTCTGTGGTCTTACAGCAAAACAAGTGTACTTTGGGGACAGATGAAGACCAAACCAGGTCTGCTTTCCCTGCAAAGTGACTTGCAGCTGCTCACTACCTCGAATTTTGTTTTGCTACCTGGAAGCAGAAGAAGTGAAACCTATGGTGTTGCTATGGACATTGAAGACATCTGACTGGTGACTGTCATCATTGTGCATATTCTCCTTCCTTGTGTTGGATGAATATTTTGGGAGGTTCCGTGAAAACATTTGGCCCTTAGGAAAGACTTTAGGTAGTGAGAAACATGTGACTGGAGAGGAGAAGAGATGGAGGATGGAGTCCAGGCAGTCAAGTAGAAAGGACTTTTTTTTTCTTTAACTGTGGGACCTTGGAAAGGTTGAATTGAACACCATGGGAGTCTTCAGTAAGTACACTAGTTTGTACAGGCTGTGAAGTGGAGAAAGTCTAGAAGTAATAACTTTTATGCAGGTCAAGTATAGACAAGAAGAACGGGAGGCACTTTGTGGGTCCTATTGCTTTCATGAGGATTTTGCTTTTTTTGATTGGGGCGGCTGAGCCATTAGACTGCAACAAAATTGTTACCTAATGGGTCTGGTTTTTTACATTCATTCATTCAATGTGCATGTACTGTTTTACATGGGCCAGACACTTTGTGAGCAACAACAAAACAAATAGCAATGAGAAATGCATGATCTTTATCATCACAGATGGGGCTTGGATAAAAGAGAATTTCAAGTGAGATATGAATATGTATGTCAAGAGATATGGATTTCACTCTGGAATTCATAGAAGGCCACACACCTTGACAAAGGAGATGGTAAGGAAAGTTCAGAGTCCCAGCAAGAGGTACTAAGCAGGACAAAGAAGGCTGGACATTCTGTGTGGACTGAAGGAGATGCATTAGAGAAGCGTTTGAGAAGCGGAGAAAACCCACTAGCAAGAAAAAAGCAAAGCATGAAAACCTGTAAGTATGCAGTCGTAGTCTTGATTTGGAAACAGGGAGATGCTTTCAGTTTGAAAGACATCATTTCCCTGGGCTGAAATGTTCCAGTTTGTCCAATTTACATAACAAGGCATGTTATACAATGCTTTGCAAAACATATATTAATTGAAAAGGTTAATGTCGAAAAGGATTAATCTCTTCTTCCATAGCAACACAGACCTAATTAAATCTTCCAGAAGCAGATGGACAATTTTACTTTCCAAATCAAGATATTTATGTAAATATCACTGAACTAATTGATACTCAGCCGAATCAAAGGAAGGTAAACAACACACTTTCATGGTGTCAACAGTGGTGGGTTTGATTTGCTGCATTAATGACTTCCTGCAATGAGCTATTATCCAGAGAAGATTCTAGGATCTAATTTATTTCTCTGATTGTCAGAGTTGCACTGAAAGTGAATCCTTTTTATAGGAAGTTTCGGGGTGGAGACAGATTCGCACATGCTTTTTCTTCGGTCCAGTATTTGGAGAACCCCCACTAAGGTGCTGTGGTTCTGCATAGATATTGGTGACTTAGAGAAGATAAAGATTACACACCATGTTGTTGCATGGTGTGTCCAGTGAGTCAAGGCAGCCCAAATACTCCCCAGTTTCTTTGCAGGATTTAGCTAACTGGGCACAGATGGTTGCATGTCAAACATCCTTGGCAGGCAAATGCAAGCTCTTTTGAAACAAAACTTGGTGACAATATTTGGGGGCCTCTGTAAACTTGTTAGATTCCAGTCTCCTCCCGTCTTCTTGGTACCCACATCCAGTATCTCATTCAAAGTCTGTTTTTTGTAGGGGCCTGGTTGTGTAGGATGACAGTTTGGACCATACATATGCAAGGAAGGTACTTTAGGTTCAAATATCTTAATTTCATAGAATAGAAATGGAATAGAAAGTCCCAGGCATGGTGAGTCAGGGACTTACTGACTACTGACTTAGTCAGTAAAATGCTCTGAGTTTGTTTACCTCAAACAAATACTAGGCATAGTGGAGTACCTTGTAATCCCAACACTTGGAAGCTGGAGACAGGAGGATACATGGCACTGATGGACTAGTCACCCTATCTTAATCAGGGAGCATTAGGCTAGTGATGGATCCTGTCTCAAATGTGTGGATGACCTTCCTGATGAATGATACCCAGAGTTGTTCTCTTGCCTCCACATATGTACATATGCATGCACATGTACACACATAAACACACATGTGTATTTGAGAAAAAAATCAATTAATATGATAAGCAACCAGTCAATATATGCCATTGCTCCTGTGTCAGGAGAGTGCAGAGTGACCTGCCATTATATAGACCCCCTTTGCTTTGGGAGAGCCTTCTTCATTCATGTTCTAACTTTACAGTCCAGCCAGCTGCCTTTTGCTTCTTTACAAATGTCCCTGACAAAGGTTAGATGTATGTACCCATTCTTGACTCCACTGTCCAGTGGAGTCAGTGATCTCCCAAGGCAGTCAGATGACTTGTTAAGCAGACCTATGATGTCTAGCCTCCAATTGAGATAAAATTGCTGTATTCCTATGGATGTACTTTGTCTCATCTGTTCTTTGCAAAGAGCACTTATCCGCCAATTTTTCTGTCATCATTTTTGAGTTTCTGACCAACTCCCAGGCTATAATTCTCTTCTTTTCTAACCCTTAATTGACCTTGTCTGCCTCTCATTCACTTGAAGACACTGTAATATTACAGGCAAGTTCTCTGCCCTTCTGCCATCAGTGCTTGGAAAGAACTGGGGGGGGGGAGGGGTGGTGGAATTCTGATAGCTTTATTCTTGGCGGATGTCTCTGTGACCTTGCTTATATTACAGAAGTTACCTGATATGGGTACTAGGAGGGGTAACCTGCAGACTGAAAATCCATCTGCATTCCTACATTGCATGTAAAGGAGACCAAGTGTCAGGCATAAATGAAAGCAAGTGCCTTCGTAAGGTTAAGAGCTAGTAGCTGAGCTGAGGACCAGATACACACAAAGGTTACAATAGTTGCCACAGAAGCAACTATCACTCCTGTATCATGTGTGGAGGCACCAGGCAAGTGGTGCATCCCGGGAATCTGCCTCTCAGGGTCTGTTCTATTTGTTAAATTCACTTTGAATGAGACCTTCTTTCGAGTTTTGGCATGAAAACCTCATGAGATGGTGCATGCTATCTCAAGAGGCATAATTTTGTGCAGTGCCTAGCAACTGAGTATAGCAACACTATGCTCCACCCCTTCCCAGGCAGCATACTCGCTGGTTCTCCCTTGTTTCTGCCATTCCTCAGGTATGTTCACATCATGAATACAGCCCTATGCCTTGAAAATGTCCTGACCTCTGCCCAAGTCAGAATGGCCCTGTCTATATTCTTCACAATCCCTTTTCTACCACCTTGATGTTAACATGACATTTACTTTACTCAATTTCCTGTCTGTCTCATCCACACATTGTGGGTCCCTCTAGGGCACCACCTAGGTCATTTGTGAGCTGGGATGCTAACAGTGCACTTGATATTTAACAGGCTGGATGGAAAGAAGGCTGTTGCTCCGATGTGGGTTCAAGGATACTTACATCCTCCCACATGATCTTTGGAGAGTAACGGCATCATCACTTTGTATCTTTTACTTTCTCATTTTAAAAACATAACTTGCACTATCTCCCTACAGCCTGCATACAAATATCACAAACTGAGTTGCTTACTATGGCAAAGCTATTCCCTCTGACTTACAGAGGACATGTGCCTTGTCTGATTTTCATCCTTCTTGGGGCTTGATGTAACAATCCATTCTATGTCTCTACTCATTTCTCCTGTTTCCTGGTGATTCTCAACATTTCTCATCTTGTGGCAGTATCCTGTCACATGGCAGTCCCTGTCATCTGCCTCTCATCCAAACTTTCCTCTTCATTTAGAAACATCAGCCATAAGATTACGGTCCATTCACAATCACCATGACCTTGTCTTCACTTTATAACCTCTGCAAAGACCCTAACTTCAAGTAAGTTTGGGTGCCAGGAACTAGAAACAGGACACACAATTTCATGAAACACCACATACTCCTAACAGTGAATAAGGAGTAATCATTATGAGATCTATTGCTTAATAATCATTTGCTTATATTTTATCATTTCTTTTGTCCCCTTTCATAAAGGTTGTACCAATGTTTTACTTGCAGATAAGGAAGCAAAGATCTAGGTAGGTTCAGATACTTGTTAATTTCATCTAATCTTTGAGATCAGTAATTGTTTTTCCTTCCTTCCTTTCTTCCTTCCTTCCTTTCTTTCTTTCTTTCTTTCTTTCTTTCTTTCTTCCTTTCTTTCTTTCCTCTTTCTTTTCTCCATCTGTTGATGCACAATGTAAAACTAACATAAAACATAAAGAAATAACAAGAAAACAAAAAAAAAAAAAGATCACACGGACAGGGAGTGGAGATGCAAGCTGGCTACAAGTGCGTGAGTTGACATAATACTTTACTCTTTATGCTTATATCATTCAGAAAGTCATACCTCCCTGTCATTGTGTGGAAAATGAGATACTACACATAAGAGTGAATGTTGACTCTGGCTTTAATAATGCTTGTTGTTCAGCATGAGTACCCAGGGTCAAGTCCCAAAATGCCAACAGCTGCTCACAACTCTGTAATTACAATCCCAAGGGATCTGATGTCCTCTGACTACCAGGGGAACCAAGCACAAACATGGTCCACATACATGCATGCAGGGTAAATAATTCCTTCACGTGAAATAATAAAAAGAAACAAATATACAAATATTTAAAAAATAGGGCTGGGTGAGATAACACAGTCTTTATACCTATCACTCAGGGATGCAGAGGCAGGTAGATCTCTGAGTTCGAGGTCAGACTGGTCTACAAAGTGAGTTTCAGGAGAGAGTGCTGTTACACAGAGAAATCCTGATCAAATACCTGATATACAACATATCAACATCAAACCTAGTGATTTTGCTCTGCAAGTCAGTTTAACATTCCCAAATTTCCTTTTCCTTAATAAAGAGCATTGCCATCCATGAAGTTGCTCATGCTGTAGGCCTTGAAATTATCTTTGTCTTACAAATACCCTGTTCTCCTCTACTAAGAAGTCTTGTCTGCTTTCATGACTCAGTCACTTCTCACCATATCTGTGACAACATTCTTGCCCATTCTGCCCTACTTCTCATTGACCACAGCAATAGTTCTAACTGGAGTCCTTGCTCCAAGCTTGGATTGTGAGCAGTTGGGGGTTAACCAGATAGTCTTCTCTATAGTTTTCTGACATTTATAAAACTCTAGGTTTCTTTTACCATTTTCCTGTCATGTAAATGATATGATATTGTTGTAACTGCTGTCAGCCCCTAGAGCTGTCCAAACAGCACCATTCTTTCCCCATACCACCTCTTGTCTTTTCTCGAGTGTGGAAGAGTCATTTCTGTCTTGGAGCCAATGTGACCACTATTTTTCATGTTTAGATAGTTCTTTCTCCAAACATTGCCACCAGAGGCTTAGGACATACTGGTCTGAGACATATAGGTTATGATGTCCATCTCAGTGCTTTGTCCCTGAGCAGAATCAGAAGGCAAGATGTATTGGTTGATATCCTAATTTGTTTTGTATTGATGTGGTAAAATCAGTGATCAAAGCTGCCTTGGAGTAAAGGGCATATTTCATCTTACATCATGAAGTGAAGTCAGGACAGAAACTCAAGGGTGGGATTTAATCAGAAGGCATGGGGGACTGATGCTTTCTGGCTTTCTCAACCTAATACAACTCAAGACTACCTGTCCAGAGGTGGCACCTTTTATAGTGTGCAAGATCCACCCAGATCATCATCAATCATCACCTACAGGTTTGCCTATAAGCTATAGGATAGAGGCATTTTCTCAATTGAGTTTTCATCTTCTTACCTTGTGTTGATGTGACAAAACCCAAAACAATACACTTGGATTCATAGAATAGGATAGGATAGGATAGAATAGAATAGAATAGAATAGAATAGAATAGAATAGAATAGAATAGAATAGAATAGAATAGAATAGAAGGTTCAGAGACTAATGCATTTTTAATTCTTAATGAACTATACCTTGCTCATAGTAGGTTCATGGTAGTGAGTTTTGAAATCCAGGAATAATATGTGAGACATGGCATTGTCAACTGGAGACTCAGCTAAGGAGATCACAATCCTTCTGAACTTTCCAGTCAGCATTTGTGGCAGAGCTTCTGTCTTAGTAAAGACAAATAGCTTCTCATGTCTATCCTTCTACTTAAGGGTGGCATCTCTAATACCTTGCTCCTTGCCTGCTAGGCAGTTTTTAGTGTAAGCTGGAATGGGAGAATTAGAAATGGGCTGCCCTTCATCGAGTGTGGGAAATTATGATTTGGTCCGGCTCATGCCTCCATTTCTGGCTACAGCATGGTAATCTTACCCCCAGCTAAATACACAGACAATGGTACTGATGAAATGAAGATATTCATGTAAATATCACAGCACAAATTGATGCTCAGCTGAACCAAAAGATGGCAAATAGGACAGTGTGTGGTATTAACAGCTGGGAAGATAATTTATTGCATTAACGACTTCTCCCGGCAAGCTGCTGTCTGGAGGACAGAGATCTAGGATCAAATTCATTTTCTTGATCAGCGAAGCTGAATACAGAGGTGACACCTGGTACACAGAGCCTGATGAATCATACAACTCGTAAATCACATGACTCTGATAGAAAAATCCCAGGGTGCTTACACTGGAAGCCACTCTCTTGGAAGGCAGCTTTCTAGAAAAAATTTAAGTAGCTTTATTTTCATTTATCATAGCTTGAGGGCCTACCATGTGTCATCTTGTTGGTGCTGAGGCAAGAGATGTGATGCAGTTTGAATGTAGTCTATTTTGAGCTGCAAAGTCATAAGAAAGCATTGTAGAGATATGTGCTAGGAATGCCCACAATGGGAGTATGTCCAAATGCTAATACTGGGTTAGGAATTATGTAGGCTCCATAAGGAAGATGATATTTAACAAAATTAATGCTGGTTTAGGCAAGCAAAGAGCATGAACACTAGAACAAAAATTGGAGAACTTTGAGTAGCAGGATCACAAACAGGCTTAGGGATGCAAACATACACTCAAAGATGGGGCTGGGGTAGTATCCAGAGATCTCTTACAGGTTTGAGGGAGATGGGATTGTATACTTTCATATGATTTTATATGGAGATGGATTTAGGAGCTAGTACGAGAAGGAGGGCTTCAGATAGAAAGTTCATCAAGAAGGTTACCAGGCTACTGAGGAGTAGGAGTAGGTTTAGTTACTGAAGCAGCAATGACCCCTGAACAGCCTGATGAAGAAGGATGGATGCATAATTGGTGAATAGAATTGGCACAGGTCACGTGACACAAATGGATAGGTCTGCAAATTGAATCAAATGACATTTGCCATGTTTTAGTTGAAGCCCATCAGTCCTCAGAGTTAAAGAACATCTGTTTTTTGAATCACACAGCAAATGAGACCAGAGTACAGGTTTCTCTTCCTCTAATGTCATGCAACAAGCAGTTCAAATTGATGTTGGCCTGTGATGCTTACCTCTCTAGGATGCTGTGCAGCCACCAGCCTGTGATTGCTGCCTGCCTTCAGAGCAAGTAAGTGCTTTCCAGCCAGGCTACAGCTCTTAAATACCCACAGTTATCGTTTCAAACTCTGGCAAACATTCAAAGCTTTTGGTCCATCTTCTCTCCATCCTTTCTCCAAACCCAGTTTCTACCTTTTCTAAGTCTTATGGCCTCTGTTAACTAATTACAGGGTATTCTTTTTTTCTACCCACCTGCTCTTTATGTCCTTTATGGTTAACTTTCTAGGACTGGTGTAACAGAATACCACTAACTAGAGCTTAAAACCACAGAAGTTATTTCTCCCATTCTTGAGGTTGGTGTCTCAAGCCATAGATATCCACCTTTTTATGTCCCCAAACCTTGGGGAAGCCTTGCTTCCTCAGAAGACTACAGTTCCATAGCTTCTTAGAGTGCTGGCACTCCCTATAATCCTTATCACATGCTGTCTTCCGGTGTGTCCCTACACCCAACTTTTCCTCTTCCTCTAAGGCACTGGCTTAGAGGCCACAGCAACGTCTTATGACTGGCTTTTAACTTGATTATATTTATAAAGATATTATTTTCAAGTAAGGCTGAAGAGTATATACACTGTATATTAGGACTTGAACTTTTTGCCGAGTTGGATTTTGACCTACATTACACCATTTGGTTCCAATTTGACTGACTCCTGACTGGAAAAGCCTATTGACTTGCCATATATTCTGCATCTCTCCAGAACCATACTGCCTTCTTTAATTGGTATTCTCTCATAAAGGGATAAGATAACCGAAAGAAATGAGAAAAGGTTTACTCTGTCTTGCAGTTTAAGAAGTAATATAGTACATAATAGTAAGGAAGGCATGATATCAGGAATGTCAGGCCGCTGTTCACACTGGACGCACAGTCCGAAAGCAGAGAACAGACTGGAAGTAGGACTGGCCTATAAACTCCAAGGTGCACCTTCAGCAACTTGCTTCTGACATCTAGCCTTTATCCTGTAAAGGTTATATGAGCTCTAGAACCAATGCCAACATTTGGAGATCAAGTGCTCAAATATGTGAGTTTGCAGAGGACATTTCACATTCAATGTATATGTTCAACTTCCTCTTGTTCCATGAGAGAGAACATCCCACAATATGAATTATCTTCTTCCTGGATGCTTTTCCTCCTGCCTTATTCAGGTGATCACACCTGAATATGATTATCTCATACCTATGTATCTTTTTGTGTCCACTTCTCAAATTTTGTGCTTTAGAAAAGAAAATGTAAACCACTGATATCCACCTTCTTTATGTCACAATCCATTGAGTTTCCAATTTTCTCTGTTTGAAATGCTTATGTTAGTTCATCTTCTCATACTACCCATATACTACTTTAATCATATTACTCATCTTGGCCATGGTGCCTTAGTACTGCAATAGAAAGTAATCAAGACAGGCTCAGGGTATATGTGTTTTAAACAACTCACTGTTACCACCTCTACCATCACCATCACCACTACCACCACAACCACCACCACTACCACCTCTACTACCTCCACCACCACCACCACCTCTACTACCAATACAACCTCCACCACTACCACCTCTACCACCACTACTACCTCTACCACCTCTACCACCCCCATTTTCACTACCATTACCAACTCCACCACCATTTCTATCACCACCACCCACCACTACCACCAACGACACTACACTTCCACCATCACCATCTCTACCACCACCACCAATTCCACCACTACTACCACCACCACCACCATCATCATCATTTTGAATGAGTCACCTTTTATTGGACATTAATTTTCAGTCAATATTAAGATTCAGCCACAGTTAACTTTGTCACTAATGAGAACTAGGCAAGTAGTTTTGCTCTGGGGTTCAGTGTCCTATATAGTGAGCTCTTCTCATTGGTACTCTTACATCATCAATCATGTTTGAGTTCCTTTTCAGAAATGCAGTATCTGAAAGGCAGGTAAGTTGCCAGCACCATGTTGAACCCCACAAAGCTTCCTTACCAACTGTTAATGTACATATTGTACTACCAGTAGTAAACTCTCTAAAAAAGCTCCCACAATGGCCTTGGGGGTGAAATCCCACATCAATATCCAGCTTGGCAGCTCTCCAAGTTTAACCTCCATGAGCCTCTTCTTCAGGTGCACAAATGATTCCACCTTGAAGTTCTGGTGTCTCCAAACCCATATTTTATTTTTTAAATTATTGTGTAGATATATGTCTATGCATGGGTATGTGAACTTGGATGCAAGTGCTCAAGTAGACCAGAGGTCAAGTAGGAATTACAGGAGCTTGTAAGCACCTGATATGGGTTCTGGGAACTGAACTTGGCTCCTCTGGAAGAGCAGCATGTGCTCTTAACTACTGAGCCATCTTTCCAACCCCAAGAAAGACACATTTTAAATAGCCTTCCCCAATGTCTTTCCACTCATTTATTTAGAACTTCTAGTCTCCACCACACAGGGACTCTGTAAGCTTGTTGATCATAAGATTGAAGTGAGGTAAAGAATCTTGTTCCAGGATTTAACAAATATGAATGATTAAGAGAGAAGTACAGACAAAAGGGCCTTTCTGAGCCTGCCCTGTATCTTCTTCAGCTTTGTCCTTGCACCAAAAGAATACTATTTGTGCATTTTATTACAGTTGTTCACAGTGTGATGAGATTAGCTTTGTAATTATTTCCATAAGCTATATAATTCCCATGGGGATAGCCATGGGGCAGGGTGGACTGACAATCCTTGATACTCTATCATCTGTGGGGAATGCTATATTTCTCACTGAGTTAGGACTGACTGGAGTAGCTTGTAAGACCTCTTTTTAAATCTAACTGCAGGAAAATTTCAGTATTCTCACTGAATAATTTAAAATTTATATGTCTTAAGCCTTGACTGAGCACTGTATTTTCTTCGCCAATAGGTAACTATACAGCTCTTTTGGTTTTTTATCAAGTGACCCACTTTCTAAAGAACCTGCAACTATAGTTAAAGTGCTGCATGGGGAAAGATGGAATCTACCTGGTCTTATGCACTAGATAACTAGCAAGATAGTTTGGGATAAATTTCCTTTCCTTTTCTTTTTTTTAAAATATTGAAGGGCTGGAGAGATGGCTCAGCCGTTAAAGGCTAGGCTCACAACCAAAAATATAAAATATTGAAAAATACTTTTCATTCAATACATTTTGATCATGCTTTTTCCCATCCCACAACATCTCCCAGATCCTCCCTATTCCTTACCTATTCAACTTTATGTTCTTTCTTAAACACACACACACACACACACACACACACACAAACACACACTCACAAATACATATACATACAAATAAACAAAACAAAATACCCAAGTTTATTCTGTATTGGCCAACTACTCCTGGGCGTAGGGTCTGCCCTGGAGTGTTGTTGATATAACCAGTGACATTCCACTAAAGAAAACTGATATTTCCCTTTGCCAGTAGGTAACAATTGAAAATAGCACCTTGGTTAAGCGTATGACCCTGCCCCTCACCTTTCTTTCTCAGAGCTAAGACTCCATCTTGCTTGTATCTGTGCAGGTCTTGTACATTCTGCCACAGGTGCTGTGAGCTCATATGTGTACCAGTCCTGTTATGACTGGAAGATAGTTTCATTGGAGTCTCCCACGACCCCTGGCTTTTTCAAATTCCCCATCTCCTCCTTCACATAGATCCTTGAGCACGAAGGGGAGCAATTTGATGAAGACATCCAATTTAGAACTGAGTATCATTTGGGGTGGATTTCTTTACATACTGAGATATTGACTTTTCCTCAGTTTTGTGGCAATTGTTATATAACATAACATGCAAGCATGCGGTTCTGTACCTGACACTAGATAGGTAGTGGATAAATCTGAATTCTCTTGCAAATATGGATGCACTTTTTTAAAAAGTAAATTTATTTTATTTTATGTGTATGAGTGTTTTACATACATGTCTGATCACAAAGGCTAGAACAGACTGTCAGATTCCCTGGAACTAGAGGTATGTATAGTTGTGGGCTGCCATGTGGATGCTGAGAATTGAATTTAGGTTTTCTGGAACAGCAACTAGTGCTCTTAACAGCTGTCCATCTTACCAGTCCCAGGGACTTCTTTTGTATGAATGTGTGTGTGCACACATTTATATGCTAGTGTGTGTGCACCTTTGTAGATACATATGCATATGCATATATATATATATATATATATATATATATGGAGGTCAAAAGTCAATATTATATATGTTTCTAAATTGTTCTCCACACTATTGCTAGATGGTCTGCCCCTGAATCTGAGGTTTTGTTATTCTGCTATGGGCTCAACTGTGAGTTTCAGGCATCTTCCTGTCTCTGCTTCCTCAGCAGGGGATTATACGAGTGTGCCACTATGTTTTGTTCACTTATTTGGAAGGATATGAACTCAGGTCCCAGATGCTACCAGGGCTACTAATGATAGTTTATACTGAGGAAAAGATCTCTATTGAGGAGTTTTACACATACTATTAGCCTACCAATAGATTAGGTGCCCTGTACTTTCTTTCTAGACTACCTGACTACAGGCCCTTCCCATATGGGCCATCTTCCCTTAGAATACAACTTATTGCTTGGGATACTTAATTAGGCAATGACCACATAGGAAATCAACCATGTCTGTTTTAAACTGTTGAGATTTGTTGGCTGTTAAAACAGATGGCCGAATTCCCTGATTGCTACAGTGATATACTAAGCTCTTCCCTTAGTCTTTGGGGTATGATGTTTAGAAACAGAACTTATTGTCCTGTATTACCTGTTTTTAAGCACCTTTAATTCAATAATTTTAGAAACATATTTACATTTTGTGGCATCTATCATTTGAAAACAGTTGAAAAACACTAAGAGGTACCAGTTGGAACTCAAGTCTTAGGAAACTCCAGCATCCCATCCTGGGCATTGTTGTGGTTTTGGATGTCACCTCCATGCACCTTCATTACTTTTCTTGGCACCAGTTTTCTCAAGCATCCTCGCCCGTGGTTAATGAGCCTATTTTATAAGCCTTGTGCCCAAAAGCTTCAATGAGCTGGGGAATGTTAAGGTAGAGTAGATTGAGTGTGATTGTTTGATGGGAACAGAAAAGTTCTAAGGTAGACACAGCACATGGGGTGCAGAGGGTAAAAAACAACCCCAAGCATCCTCAGCTCGATCTACAAATCAGAAATAGAACTCATTTTGAAAAATCAATTGAGTGTCATGGAATATTTATGGGTCCCTGCTCCTGTCAAGCATTTCATTCAGCTAATGTGCCCTCGTTTACAACCCTGCTGCCTGGATTGTGTGCTTTCGCCCTCTCCACCTTACGATTACAAGCAAGATTGCTGGGTACTCTCTGATGGTATTTTTCAGTTCTCCTTGGATGCCCTGTGATAATAGTTTTCTTTTTTTCTTGAGCTTCAGACACCCTAGCATCAGCTGAGTTTTGGTGCTGTCCTTGTGGATGGAATCATTCAGGAACTATGGTCTTCAAAGATGAAAACATATTTCATAAAACTGTAGAATCATGCGATTACTTGGTAGAGTGCTTAGTGCCTTTATGTTTGACCTCTTTGTTTTATAGACCAGGTTCCAGAAAGGAAAGTGACATGTACCACTGGGACTAGCTAGTCCAGCTCTGAACTATAGTATAGAATCATCATAATTTGACCTCTTTTTAAAAAATATTTATTTATTTACATCCCAAACCCTGTCCCCTTCCAGTCCCCCATGCCAAAATCCCTCCTCCATTCCCACTCCCCTTTTCCTCTGAAAGGATGGGGGCACCCTGGGTATCCTCTCTCTGGCATGTCAAGTCTCTGCAGGATTAGGACACATCCTCTCCCCCTTAGGCCAGACAAGGCAGTCCTTTGGGGAATGGGTTCCACAGTCAAGCTACAGCTTTAGGGGCAGCCCCAGCTCCAGCCATTGGGGGACACAAATGAAGACTGAGTTGCATGTCTGCTGCATATGTGCCAGGGCCCTTGGTCTAGCCCATGTATGCTCTTGTTTGGTGGCTCAGTCTCTGAGAACTCTCAGAGGTCCAGGTGAATTGACTCTGTTGGTCTTTCTGTGGAGTTCCTATCACCTTCAGGCCCTTTGATACTTCCTGTAACTCTTCCAAAAGAGTCTCTGACCTAAGGTAAATATTTGGTTGTAGTATCTGCATCTGTTTCAGTCAGCTGCTGAGTAAAGCCTCTCAGGGGACAGTTATGCCAGGCTCCTGCCATCAAGTATAACAGAGTATCATTAACAGTGTCAGAGATTGGTGCTTACTCATGGTTTGGCAATTTATACAAATGACAGGTGGACATTTAATATGTCACTGAGACTCTACTAAGTTCCATTTGGGCTTCACCAAAATGTGTGTGTGTGGCATCCAGTAAATGGTGCTGAAATGAAAATAATGTCACTCAGATCACTACAGATTAAGACTGGTCTTCAATAACAACAAAACAACAGAAAACCCACATACACATGGAAGTTAAACAACTCTCTACTCAATGATGACTTGGTTAAGGAAGAAATAAAGAAGGAAATTAAAGACTTTTTAGAATTGAATGGAAATGAAGATACAACATATCCAAACTTATGGGACAAAATGAAAGCACTGCTAAGAGGGAAACTTATAGCTCTGAGTACTTCCAAAAAGAAATTGGAGACAGCATACACTAGCAGCTTAATAGCACACCTAAAAGCTCTAGAACAAAAAGAAGCAAATACACCCAAGAGGATTAGATGGCAGGAAATAATCAAACTCAGTACTGAAACCAACCAAGTAGAAACAAAAAGAACTATACAAAGAATCAACAAAACCAGGAGCTGGTTCTTCGAGAAAATCAACAAAATAGGTAAACCCTTAGCCAGACTAACCAGAGGGCACAGAAGCTGTATCCATATTAACAAAATCAGAAAGGAAAAGGGAGATACAACAACATAAACTGAGGAAATTCAAAAAATCATCAGATCCTACTACAAAAGCCTATACTCACCACAACTGGAAAATCTGGATTAAATGGACAATTTTGTAGACAGATACCAAATACCAAAGTTAAATCAGGATCAGGTAAACAATCTAAACAGTCCCATAACCCCTAAAGAAATAGAAGTAGTCATCAAAACTCTCCCAACCAAAAAAAAAAAAAAAAAAAAAAAAAAAAAAAAAAAAATAGCCCAGGACCAGATGGTTTTAGTGCAGAATTCTATCAGATTCAAAGAAGACCTAATACCAATACTCTTCAAACTATTCCAGAAAATAGAAACAGAAGGAATACTCACTAATTCATTCTATGAAGCCAAAATTACACTGATACCAAAACCACACAGACCTAACAAAGTAAGAGAACTTTAGACCAATTTCCCTTATGAATATTGATGTAAAAAATACTCAATAAAATTCTTGCCAACCAAATCCTAGATCACATCAAAACAATCATTCACCCCGATAAAGTAGGCTTCATCCCTGGGATGTAGGGATGGTTCATTATGTGTAAATCTATAAATGTAATCCACTACATAAATAAACTCAAAGAAAAACCACATGTTCATTTCATTAGATGCCAAAAAACCTTTGACAAAAATTCAACATCCCTTTATGTTAAAAGTCTTGGAAAGATCAGGAATTCAAGGCCCATACCTAAACTTAGTAAAAGCAATATACAGCAAACCAGTAGCCAACATCAAACTAAATCGAGAAAAACTTAAAGCAATCCCATTAAAATGAGACAAAGCTGCCCTCTCTCTTCCGATCTATTCAATATAGTACTTGACGTTCTTGCTAGATTAATTAGCCAACAAAAAGAGGTCAAGGGGATACAAATTGGAAAGGAAGAAGTCAAGATATCACTATTCGCAGATGATATGATAGTATACTTAAGTGACCCCAAAAATTCCACCAGAGAACTCCTACAGCTGATAAACAACTTCAGCAATGTTACTGGATATAAAATTAACTCAAACAAATCAATAACCTTCTTATACTCAAAGGATAAACAGGCTGGGAAAGAAATTAGGGAAATGGCACCCTTCACAATAGTCACAAGCAATATAAAGCATCCTAGTGTGACTCTAACCAAACTAGTGAAAGATTTGTATTTATAAGAACTTCAAATCTCTGAAGAAAGAAATCGAAGAAGACCTCAGAAGATGAAACGACCTCCCATGCTAATGGATTGGCAGGATTAATATAGTAAAAAGGGCCATCTTGCTGAAATCAATCTACAGGTCAATGAAATACCCATCAAAATTCAAACTCAATTATTCATAGAGTTAGAAAGAACAATTCTCAAATTCACCTGGAATAATAAAAAAACCAGGATAGCAAAAGCTATTCTCAACACTAAAATAACTTCAGGGGGAATAAGCATCCCTGACCTCAAGCTGTATTATAGAGCAATAGTGATAAAAACTGCATAGTATTGGTGCAGTGACAGGCAGGAAGATCAAAGGAATAGAATTGAAGACCCAAAAATGAACCAACACGCCTATGGTCACTTGATCTTTGACAAAGGACCTATAACAATCCAGTGTAAAAAAAGACAACATTTTCAAAAAATGGTGCTGGTTCAACTGGCAGTCAACATGCAGAAGAATGCAAATTGATCCATTTTTATCTCCCTGTAGAAAGCTCAAGTCCAAGTGGATCTAGGACCCTCACATAAAACCAGACACATTGAATCTAATAGAAGAGAAATTGGGGGAAAGTCTCAAACACATGGGCACAGGGGAAAGGTTCCTGAATAGAACACCAATGGCTTATGCTCTAAGATCAAGAATCAACAAATGGGATCTCATAAAATTGCAAAGCTTCTATAAGGCAAAGGGCACTGTCAATAGGACAAAACAGCAACCAACAGATTGGGAAAAGATCTTTACCAATCCTACATCTGACAGAGGGCTAATATTCAATATACAAAGAACTCAACAAATTAGGCTCCAAAGAACCCAATAACCCCTATTAAAAATGGTGTACAGAGCTAAACAAAAATTCTCAACTGAGGAATAATGAATGGGTGAGAAGCACCTAAAGAAATGTTCAACATCCTTAGTCATCAGAGAAATGCAAATCAAAATAATCCTGAGATTCCACCTCACACCAGTCAGAATAGCTATGATCAAAAACTCAGGTGACAGCAGATGATGCCAAGGATGTGGAGAGGGAGGAACACTTCTCTATTGCTGCTGGGATTGCAAGCTGGTACAACCACTCTGGAAACAGTCTGGTAATTCCTCAGAAAATTGGGGATAGTATTACCTGAGGACCCAACTATACCACTCCTGGGCATATATCCAGAAGATTTTCCAACATCCAATAAGGACACATGCTCTACGATGTTCATAGCAGCCATATTTATAGTAGCCAGAAGCTGGAAGCAACCCAGATGTCTCTCAATAGAGGAATGGATAGAAACGATGTGGTACATTTACACAATGGAGTACTACTCAGCCATTAAAAACAGTGGCTTCATGAAATTCACAGGCAAATGGATGGAAATTGAGAATATCATCCTGAGTGACATAACTCAGTCACAAAGGAACAATCATGGTGATTATTAGCCCAAAAGTTCTTAATACCCAAGATTCCATTTACAGACAATATGAAGCCTAAGAAGAAGGAAGACCAAACTGTAGGTGCTTCAGGCCTATTTAGAAGGGTGAACAAAATACTCACAGGAGGAAATATGGAGACAAAATGTGGGGCAGAGACTGAAGGAAAGACCATCCAGAGACTGCTCCACCTGGGAATCCATCCCATATACAGCCACCAAATCTGGACATTATTATGGATGCTGGGAAGTGCTTGCTGACAGAAGCCTGATATGGCTGTCTCCTGAGAGGCTCTGCCAGTGCCTGAAAAATACAGAGGGGGAAACTCACAGATAACCATTGGACTGAGCTTGGGGGTCTCCAATGGAGGAGATAGAGAAGGGACTGAAGGAGCAGAGGGGGTTTGCAGCCCCACTGAGGTAGCAACAGTATCAAAAGGCCAGACCCCCTTGGAGCTTCTAGGGATTGGACCACCAACCAAAGAGTACACATGGAGTGACCCATGGTGCTGGCTGCATATGTGGCAGAAAATGCCTTTGTTGGACATCAGTGGGAGGAGAGGCCCTTGGGCCTGAGAGTGTTCAATTCTCCAGTGTAGGGGAATGCCATGGTGAGAGGATGGGAGTGGGTGGGTGAGGGAGCATCCTCACAGAGGCAGAGGGAGTGTGGATGGGATAGGGGATTTCCAAAGGGGAGACCTGGAAAGGGGAAAACATTTGAAATGTAAATAAAGAAAATTTCCAAGAAAAAAATAAAATAACTTTTTCTTTTAGGTATATTTTAGCTTCCTTCAGGTAGGTGTCATAAAATATTTAGAGAAATAGAGAAAATGTTCATTACATCATTGAATAGAGATGGGACACATATTCTCTCAACTTTTTAGGTCTAGTTATTTTTAATATTAGATTTTATGCAAGACTTAGTCCCAAATATTAGGACAAGAGCCAGTCAATTTTGCCAAATACACTTGGCCCAATGGTTAGCAGCAATTTCTCATGTATTCACACATCTCATATTTGAAGCTGAATCACATCTCAGTGATTAATCTTGAATCTCCAGCAATGAGCACCAGAGCTGGCACATAGTAAGTCCTCAACATGCATAGGAGAGTGGATGAATAAAAGATGCCTCTAACTTGTCTAGAATCAAGAAATCAGAATCATATGGCATTGCTATCAAAATCCAGCAAACCTCATGGGGATACAGGGTACCCTCTCAGGATAGTTCCTTAGTCTGTATGTAGACTATTATTGTTTGGAGGTGATATAAGCTCAAATGTTACATGTTCTCTTTAGCTTCCCATGGATTACATGGTGCTTTGTGAGGGGTTAGGGCTTATTAGTTCAGTCCAGTATACTGAGGATCTAAGGGGGAAATTGACCCTCTTGAAACCATTGGGTTTCCCTGTCTGACTATTCATTATTTCCTCTGACTTTAATAACTATCTCAGCTGGCAATGAGGAAGAATAATGAACCATTAATTTACATTCAAGATTCTAATTAAAAAGGCACAGTTTTGTTTTTGTAAGTAGTGCTGATGACTTAATTATAGCAAGACTGTGAAAACAACTTCTTATTTTGATGCTTATAAGTGACTGCAACTTAAAAACATGAAGTTCTTGCCATAGGCAAGCAGAAGTGTAGGAGAGAAACATAAGAAGGCGGCAAGGTCCTAGAGTGGAGGTCAGCTAGCTTCTAGTTCAAGTCATTTGACAAGTTCTCCTTGTCATTGATTGGATGATTTCAGACAGACAGCTTCATTTCTAATTATACTTCCTCATAATGGGGTAGAGATACATACTACATCTTATATGCTGTTAGAATCATATTTAACCTTTGTTGTGATATCATTAAAGTATTTTAACTTTCAAATATTATTGATGTTGAACCTTGTCTACTTAGAGTTAGACTATTAATAATGACACTATAGTCCTGCCTAGTAGCCTCAGTACCTGACATTTGTGAGTGGAAGATAACTCTTTTTTGTAGGACTAAAAGCTTGAACCAAAGCAAATGGGTGTGGATTAAATGGGACTGACATTTATTGAGCATTTTCCTTAATCTGGAAATGTTCTGACCATTTCATCTAATCTTTACATCGTGGCAGACATGCCTGCCTTATTTTATCAATGAATACTCTCATGCTCTGAGAATGTAAATGCTTTAAGTAAAAAAAAAAAAAAAAAATACAGCCAGCCCATGCAGAATTGAATTTAGAGTCATGGCAGGGTGACTCTTAAGAAGATTCTTTCTACAACAGCAGATTGTCACTTAGACTTATAGTAGACAGATAGTGTCTCCTAACAACTCTAACCACCCATAAACAACATGGTATTCTTTTTACTTAGGAGCATACTTAATGTACCTGAGTGGATCCATCAGATCTCCTTCCTTAAATTCTTGAGAGAAGATTGTGAAAGTTTTCCTTTCCATATATGAGGTAGGGTTAGGGTTAGGGAACTTCAGGGAAACCTTTTTTTCAAGCATTCATTCATTAGTTTGCTAATATATTTAATATTTTTTGTCTGGAATGTTGAGAGGCTTTGTGTTTTCCAGTTATGAACTAGGAAGAGTAATGCTGTAATCACGATTCTTAAAATGCTGGCAAGACCAGCACCTTCAAATGGACCTCCAATATCTTATTCAACTATGGGCACTAGGCATTCTTAGGAGCATCTAAGAATTCTGTTACCAAGTACATCCCAGTAACTCTCAGGGTTCTGCTTTTAATCCTTCAACCCTATGTATAGCAAACAAAGATGAAGGGATAGAAAAAAAACTTGCTAATGTGGAACTATAGAACTATCAGGTGTTTATTCTTAGGGTAGACACTAATATATCTTCAAAGGAAAGCTAGGAGAAGGAATATCACTCTCATCAGGGGAATTAGAAAAGGAATGGCATGACTCAAAAGAAGATGATGGTGAAGAAACAGAGGAAGACAGTGTGATGGACAGGCAAGAAACTATGCGCAGAGCTTCAGTAGGGAACAACAGATTTTATGCATATTCAACATCTTAGGATAGGGCCTATTATCTACCTATAAAAATATATGGAAATTGCATATGTACATATATACACAAATATATTTATTCATTTGTTTATATAGTATATACATAATAAATAGTCATAGTAATAATATCATAGCAACAAACATATCATAATGCCCTTAACACTCCAGGTATTGCTTTACATGTATTTGTCTTTGGTTTTGCTGGATTGGATTTCAGTCTCTCCCTCTGCCATATTTTGGTTCCTTTAAAAACAATATTGGACAGAAAATACTTAACACATGTGAAGTTCTAGGTTTAATCCCCCGTACTGAAAACAAAGTCAGTATAACACAATCTCATACTCAAAGATCGGAGAGTAATGAGATCTAGAATGTCCTTTACTTGAAGTAAATGGACATATCTCAGTGCAATCAGTATTTGTTCTATTACTGATCTAAGAAAAAGACTCTTCAAAGAATCTCACAAGGTTCTCTGTCCTAGATCTTGCCATCCTGTATTTGGTGGATCTCCAGGAGTCAAATCAGTACAGGGCATCAAGATTACCAACCAAGGGGAGTCAGTCTAGGGATGTTTTTACCTTGAAGGCAGAAGCAAGAGTCTGTGTAGTACCACATCTCACTTCTATTATCTTCCTTTTCATGTTTTCTTCTGTTCCTTTTTACAATGTATATCAGTTATACAAATTAATAGATTTAATTGTGATATTCACTTATATGTACATGATATGCTGTGGTCATATTTTGCCCCCTCCCCCACATTTCCTTCTCTTATTCTTATTCTGGTTCCTTTCCTCTCCCCTTAGTAGTCTTCTTCTACCTCCTCTTATTCTTACGTGGCAAAATAAAAAGTTATCAAATAACCATGACATAAATACATAAGACTTCCCCTGGTATTAAAATGTGTATGGGTTACAAATGATAGTAAACAGGCAAATAAATATTCATGAGCCTATACAATAGGTCATAAACTAGTTCAGGCCATGTACTCCTCTTATTTTCCTGAGCATCTTTTTAATTATTCTAAGATAACTTTTTAAATCTACAACTGAATTTTGAAATTAAACTACTTAGAACTTAGTTTATAAGTTAAAGACTATTATACTTGCATGACTGTAATCAGGCAGCAGAGGGCAAGAAGATCACTTAGTGTCCAAGAGCATTGTATCTAAACAGAAATTCCCAGGCAGCTAGTCAGGGATAGATAGTAAAACCATTTCTCACAAAACAAATGAAAAATTGGGCATAGTGTCTCAAGTCTATATGATTGCCATGAGTTGGAGACCCACTTGGGACTATACAATGAGTTTCAGACTACAATGTTAAAACCAATCTCAAAAATCCAAACCAGAGACTGGGGAGATTGCTCAGTGGTTAGGAGCACTGGCTGCTTTTCTAGAGGATCCATCTCAATTCCTAGCACTTACACGGTTGCTCACAACCATCGCTAACTCCAGCCTCACAGGGTCAGGGGCCATCTTCTGACTTTCAAAGGCATGAGGTACACACACTATGCACAAGCATTTATCTCTCCTACAAGTAAAAACAGTAATATAACCAAACTAAAAGACAAACAGACAAAAACAACTGTGAAAACGTAGACTGGAGAACACAAAAGCAGACTATGCTGCAATGTATCCTGGTAGTTTGCTATGCTTGGACTCAACATCTGTATGTTTACAAGATATGCTTTTAATAACTGTCTTTATACTTCATTTCTTTTATGTACAAAACACTCATTTGGTAGAAAAAATGACATTATTTATTTCTTCATCTGTTGATCATATCTGGATTGCTTCCAGGACTCAATGTTAAATATTTGGATATTATCCAGTTGTTGGTACTAGATATTTGGATTTTTTCCAAGACCTGCTGCTAGAAACAGTTCTCCCATGAACATTCTTATGTGTATGAACTAGTGAGTATACATACGAATCATCTAGATCTCTTAATAGCCTTTGAGGCTATCTGTCAATGAATTCCTTTTGCATATGGCAAGTGTATTTGTGATCAAGTTTGCAAGGTGTTCCAGGAACTTCTCTGTGTTCACATATCTCATTTTCTTTGGTAACAAAAGAAGACCACTTTCCCAGCCTTCTTTACAGTAGCACCAGTTCATGACAGTGGACTCAATATAGCCCATTACATACCTGGCTATATAGTATTTCACCTAATCTCTCAAACTGAAGCTTTGAGGTCTAAAGTGGCAGAGTCAATGGCAGATAAGACCTGGATCAAGTAGTTACCAGTTGGAAGAAGACAGAACTTAGGGCATATATATCAAGAATATAGATTCTTCCAGAAGATCTTGAGTGTATTAAGACACTGACATTTACAGATTAATGCTATAGTTGTTAGCATGGTCTATCTAACAAGTATGATGCCTAATTATTTTATTATGTTCTCACCTGCTGTTTTTAAGAATTTTGATGAATTACATCCTCAACAACACTTATCTTAAGTATTCTTAATTTTTACCCATCAACTGAGTAAAGTGTCTTATCTCATTCTGGTCTTACTCTATATTGTCTTGATAACCACTGAAGGGTGTCTAAATGTTCACTTACATTTCTTCTTGTCTGAAATATACATTTGTGACTCTTGCCTTTTATTCTTTATTTAAGTTCTTATGTATTTGTATGAACTCCCTCTAATTACAGATGCTAATTCTTTGTATGTACATGTATGGTAAAGTGTAAGAATTAGCCTCAAATATTGGATAATAATTCCTCTACCTCCTCCTCCTCTTCTTCCTCCTCCTCCTCCTCCTCCTTCTCCTCTTCCACTTTCCTCTTCTCTCCTCTCCCTTTTCTTTCCTCCTTCTGCTTCCCTGCTTTCTCCTTCTCCTCTTTCTTTTCTCTGGTTTAGAAAAAAAAATCATGATATATTACTTATATTCTGTATGCTACCCATGTGATTTTGAACACATCCCACTTATCCTCATGAATGAATAGTTTATCACCGTTCTCTGGCCAAAAGAAAGAAAGAAAGAAAGAAAGAAAGAAAGAAAGAAAGAAAGAAAGAAAGAAAGAAAGAGAAAGAAAGGATCAGCTAAAAACATTTGAAGTCCACTGGTTTAAATCTTAGGAACTGGAGATAAAGGCTCAGCTCTTGAAACTTTGTAGGAAGGAGAAAAAGTTGGATTTAGGAAAAACAGGTCATATGATCCAGTCTACCTTATTAGTGCCTTACATTGGAGACTTGGGATGAAATCACAGCTAATAGAATTGTGCTTTGCTTTGCCAAGTGGATTTTATGTATATGCCTTCCTTGGGCACCTTATAGGGTGAACCTTGCAGGTGACAGGGACAGTACTGCAAATTCTTGAAACTCTAGAAATAACCATTTCATAGCACCTCTCCTTTCATTTTGTACCAGCAGACTGGAGTGGAACATCCACAGGCCTTACTGCAGGCTCTAGTGCTTAGCATGGAGGCTCCACAGGATGAATGCTCCCTTTACTCTATGCTGTTCTGCTCTATAGGCTACAGAGTGCTTGTAGGTCACAAACCCAGGACAGATGGCTGAGGTGCATATTTAACATATCAAAGCGGACCTGGCCACCGGGTCCTGCCCCAGCATTCCTGTCCTTACCTCTTACAGGACATGGCTGTCATTCACACCCCTATCCTAAACATCTTGAGCCATGAGCTTCCCTCCCCTCGCCTGCCCTTCTCTATGTAACCCAGCTACTTTGGCTATAGGGACTTCGAACTCTTTTGTCTTTCCTCTACTCTCTTGGCAAATATCTTGGTCCAGCCCACTCCTCTTGGTCAGTGGCTCCTTTTTCCTCATGGCCTGGCTCAGGGTCATGTTCATGCTGGACTTTCTCAGATGTCCCTGCCTCTGTCTATGCTCCCCCTCTTATCTACAAAAAACCTTTTCCTCCACCATACCTAGGAGCGTTCATGTTCTTCCTTTTAGTATTTGTTACTTATCTACACCATGAGCACCAAAATACCTACCCAGTTGGTTGATATTGCTTTATGGAGTTTTTAGTTTATTGATGCTTTCCTTAGAAATTTGTTCCTGATGCTACTTTTATTGCAGATACAACTGAGATAATTTGAGATAGTTTTAGGGAGGCCTGTCACAGACTCCATGTGTAGAAGAATAGCTTCACATCATACTTCTGATTTGGGAATAATTAAAACTACTGTTATTTAAACTAAGCCTCTTTTAACTTAATGCCACAGAAGCAGTATACACATTTTAATAGTCAACTCAAAAGCCCAGGTTCATTTTATTTCAATTTATTTCTGAAGTGCATGATAAGAGTCAATGTCAGTCTCTGGTAGAAAAGCAGAACAAAATATGTTCATTTTCAGTTAAGGTGTGTGATAGATGAAGTCATTGATAAGGATTGGTACAAATTCTTTCCCACTGTCTACTTTATCACCTTATGCTGTTACCTAAAATGCTGCCTAACAAACATGAAGGTTCCCGTTTCATATGGGCAAGAATAGCTCTGCTATTTGGTGGTCAGGGAGAACTTATCTCTCTATACAGAGAAATAGGAAATGCAATGCAGATAATCTATATGGCTGACAAAACACTCTTTCAGGATTCTGTTTGCCAAAAACTTTGCTTCTACATTCTTTGTTTCCCATTAATTAATTTATTTATTCACTCTACATCCTGATCACAGTCCCCTTCTCATCTCTCCTCCCAGTCCCACCCTTCTAAATTCCTCTACCCATTATCCCTCTTCTTCTCTTCAGAGAAGATGGCCTCACTTAGGTACCACCCTACCCTGGGACATCCAGTCACTGCAGGACTAAGCACTTCCTCTCCCATTGAAGGCCAACCAGGTAATCCAGTTAGGGGAATGGGATCCAGTGCAGAGAGTCAGGGACAGCCTCCATTCTAATTTTTAGGGGACTTCTTGAAGAGCAAGCTGCATATCTGCTCCGAATGTGTAAGGAGCCTAGATTCTTAATGAACAAATAACTTGGGGGCTTGCTTGTTTGTTTAGGTCACAGGGTGAAAATATCTAGGCATTCTCTTTACATTTCTCACAAAGAGAAAGGAACCATAGACAGACTTTAAATAAGCAATGCCGTTTTAGCTCCAAGGAGCTTGCTTTTACTTTTAATTAAGGCTGTTGCATTTTACATGGTGAATCTCATGTCTGATTTTGTCTTTTCTCTGCCTAGGGGCTATGTGTTAGCATTACCATCTCTGCCATCAGTGATAATAGTCACCATCTGTATCCATTATCTGCAGCTACTTACCAGATCACCTACAATTTTTGTGGCTTAAAGCAACAGTATGTATTAACTGTATCTTATAGTTTCTGTGAGACATCACTTTGAAAATGACTCAGAAAGGAAGTCCTGGATTTGTGTAATTACCTTTTGAAAGTGGAATTACAGTGTAGTTTACAGCTACAGTCTTTTATGACTTGACTGAAGCTGGAGGACCCTTTCTACAGATATGCAATAGCTACAAGTTGGTATTGGCTGTCAGCAGTAGTCTTCATTTCTCTACCTTACTCTCCTCTCAACAGAGTTCCTGCTAGCTTGTGCTTTGAGCAAAGTGGAAGCTCCAATACCTTTCCTTGGAAGTCACACATGATCATCTTCTTTACTTCTTCTTGGTTTTGTGGATCAGTCCTGCTGGATATAAAGGAGTCTACTCCAGGGTGTTAAAACCAGGAAGTGTGTCTTACTGGTATGACAATCTTGGAGGCTGTGTATTACACCATCAGTATACACTTTCAAGCGAATGAATGACTTTAGCAATAAAAAATATACCAATGTCCAAGCGAAGTGCTCTCTAGATAGACTTTCTTTTCTTTCTTTCTTTTATTTCAATGAAATATTTTTATTTTAGTTCTAATCAACATTAAAGTATGCTCCATATTATTCTTCTGTTTAATGCATCTGACTCTTTAATATTGACTTCCCTTGCCCAGATTTTGAAATACATTTTTACATTTTTTTAGTGAGTTCATGTTACTCTAGATGTTTTTCTTTTCTTTTTTTGTTAGATATTTTCTTTATTTACATGTCATATTTCTCTTTTCCTAGTTTCCCTTCCAACCCCCCCCCCCAAAAACAACAAGAACAAACCCCCGTTCCCTCCCCCCTCCCCCTGCTTGCCACCCCACCCTCTCCCACTTACTGGCCCTGGCATTCCCCTACACTGGGGCACAGAACCTTCACAGGGCCAACGGCCTCTCCTCCCATTGATAACTGACTTGGTCATTCTCTACTATACACATGCTGCCAGAGCAATCAGTCCCACCATGTGTACTCCTTGGTTGGTGGTTTAATCCCTGAGAGCTCTGAGGGTACTAGTTAGTTCATATTGTTGTTCGGCTCCTTCGGTCCTTTCTTTCACTCCTTCATTGGGGACCCTGTACTCAGTCCAATGAATGGCTGTGAGCCTCTACTTCTGTATTAGTTGGGTACTATCAGAGCCTTTCAGGAGACAGCTATATCAGGCTGGAGTGCTCTTGCTTCAGTCTCTGCTCCATAGTTAGTCTCTGTAATTCCTTCCATGGGTATTTTGTTCCCCCTTTTAAGAAGGAATGACTTAATATTGACTTAATTAAAATTGACTTAATATTAATCAATTAATATTGACTTCCCTTGCCCAGATATTGAAGTACATTTTATGCATTGAGGATATATTTAAATTTATTTTCTTTATTGTTTAGTTTTCTTAGGTACTATCTCGATGTACACATTTCTTATTGGATGCATTAATTTCTTTGTTATTTTCAGGCCTTAATTTACATATCCACTTCTCTATATTTTTTCTTTTTTAAAAATTAATTATTTTATTTATTTCAAATGTTGTCCCCATTCCCAGCCCACCCTCTATGAATCCTCCCATTCCATCCCTGTCTCCTTTGTCTCTAAGAGAGTGCTCCCCTCTGACCCACCCACTCCCAACCTCATAACATTCTCCTTCTCTGGGGCATTAGACCTCCCCAGAGTCAAGCACATCCCCTCCCACTGAGGCCAGATAAGGCAGTCCTCTGCTACCTAAGTAGCAGGAGCCATAGACTCATCTATGTATACTCTTTGGTTGGTGGTTTAATTCCTGAGAACTCTGAGGGGTTCTGTTAGTTGATATTGTTGTTCTTCCTATTGGGTTGCAATCCCCTTCAACTCTTCAGTCCTCTCCTAACTCTTCCATTGGGATCTCCAGGCTCAGTCCCATGGCTGGCTGTATCCGCATCTGTCTTAGTCAGGTGCTGGCAGAACCTTTCAGAGGACAGCCATGCCAGGCTCCTGTCTGTGAACACACCTTGGCATCAGCAATAGTCTAGACAGACTTTCTTAGAAGGGAATAAAGTCTTTTGGTTTTTTTGTATTTGTTTTTTAATTCCTGACGTGCAATTCTTTAGTTTTTAGTTGAAAGGAAGCAGCAATAATTCCTATCTAAACTTAATGTCAATTAACATGGTAATTACAAGACAGTAGCTAGTCTTACATGATAATTGATGATAATTGCTTCCTGTTTAAATTGGATATAAACAAGTCTATGCCATAGGAACTCAAACCTCTCCCCAAAGGAGAGAGAGAAAAAAAAAATAAAACAAGGAAATTTGTCAAAGTCACTTCTTAGCTGATAAGAAGTTAACAAATCCATCTTACACATCTAGAAGTCACTAAAGCATCTGCTGGTGACGCTCAGTACTTCCTGGGAGCTGGCAAAGATTCCAGTGAGAATGAGAACACTATGCTGCCTCCCAGTTGTTACTGCTGGGATATGTGCTGCAGCCTCTCCCAGAAGTAATGCCAGTGCGGGAGTTCACAGGAAGCTCTTCAGTCCCTGGCAGGTCTTTCTTCTACTGCTGCTTGTATTCTCCAGAAAGAGGAACTCCAAACAAAATCAGGGCTACTACTGCTTTTTTAGAGAAATGCTCTGCAAGTCTATGTATTATCATAGCATCCTATATTTTGCTACACCTTAAATCTCAGAAAATATGACTCGTTGGTTTTTATTGTGTTTCACTGAAAGTTAACAGTAGTTTTCATCCTTGTTCATTTTTTTTATATAGCCCATCTTTCCAAGAAAAAGACATATAAAATGCACAGATACTATCACAGTACATTGTAGGGATATTTGTCCTCACTCTTTCCCTGAGGACATGGGCCTTGGGATGTCAACAATCAATTTTAGTTAAGGGAAAATGGAGCCCCGAGAGGAAATACCTCTGGAAGTTGGTATCGATCGTAAATCCAAACCATTCCAGTCAAGAAGCAGAACAGATAAACACCGGGATGGCTGCAGAGTAGAGGAATACTTCCAGGATGTGGTGGAAGGGAAGCTGGATCAGTATTTTTCTTGCTCTTATTAACTACAGTAGGGGCACCACCACACACTTAAAAAGGAAAGGGACCTATGTAATATCTAGTGACTAGAGATGCCAGCATTATAATTTACAATTTTATAATTATGTTTACATTTACAAATTACATTATAAATTTACAAAGTAGGCAAAAGTCCCTGAAATACTATCCTCTAGCACAAGGACAGTTAGGCATTGAAGACTCCCTGTCCTTCATAGGTGAATGGAGATTTTTAAGATTTAACATCACTTTTTCTGGAGGTCAGTCCCAGTCATGTTTAGTTTCCTAGACCATGAACACTTTGCATGATTGGCCACTTTTGTTTAGTTTATGGCCATAAACCTTATTTAGTCAGTGCAATACCTTAGACAGGTTGAATTTAGGGAAGACACTCCACTCTATTAAATTTCTTCTCCTCTTTTCTTCTTTCTGATTTTCCTTTGGTGACATTTATTATTTAGTTCCATGCATATCAGTTTTGTTGAAGGAAGGCCCCTTTGAATTGTTGATTCAATTGCATATTAAATTTCAAGTGCTTAGGACCAGGACAGCAAGTCACATGTGTTTAATGGGTTTAGAATTTTGAACAAATGAAGCTCAAAGGAGATATTTTGCTGTGGTTCTAAGTAATCAAATGCCAGACCAGTCCAGATGGGATCCATGAAGGAACCCCAGTGGTAATCAGGAGTTGGAAGTGCTGCATTTTACTTGTGGTTTCCTTTTAACTTTCTTTTGGTTGTATTAATTGCTAGTACCCTGTGCCTTTCATGTGAAATTCCATTTCTATGCAGTCATTTGGGATAAGAGAATGACGGGGACCTGGGAAGCATGGATTCATGGTTTATAGTCACATCCTTGGTGCTAATATTCAGGAGGCAGAGGGCATAGGTGGAAAGCAGAAGAAAATGGAAAATCATGTCCAGGATTTTGTGAGCCTGACTTAGATGGAGTTTGAGGTGTATCACTTCTAGCCCCATTTCATTGGCAAGACTTCAGCCCCTCACCAATGCACACCAGTCAACACATTCTTCAGACTTTATCTTTGAAGTTCAATTGCTTTCTGAAAACATTAAATTGGGGTTATTTTTTTAAATTGAATTTTAAGAAATTTATACACAATTGATTTTAAGTTGTCAAAATATTTCTTTGTTGTTTTTAAATATTACCACACAATTTCTTTTTTTAATTAGATGTTTTCTTTATTTACATGTCATATGATATCTCCGTTCCCAATTTCCCCTCCAAAAACAAAAACAAAAACAAAAAACCCAAAGCAACAAAAAACAAAAAACAACAAGAATAAACCCCTGTTCCCCTCCTTCCCCTGCTTGCCACCCCACCCTCTCCCACTTACTGGCCCTGGCATTCCCCTACACTGGGGCATAGAACCTTCACAGGACCAAGGGCCATTGATGACTGACTTGGCCATCCTCTACTATACATATGCTGCTGGAGCCATAAGTCCCACCATGTGTACTCTTTGGTTGGTGGTTTAGTCTCTGGGAGGGGACTAGTTAGTTCATATTGTTGTTTGTCCTAAGGGGCTGCAGACCCTTCAGTTTCTTGGGTCCTTTCTCTAGCTTCTTCATTGGGAACCCTGTACTCAGTTCAATGGATAGCTGTGAGCCTCTGCTTCTGTATTACTTGGGTACTAATGCAGACTTGCAGAGCATTTCTCTAAAGAAGCAGTACTAGCCCTGATTTTGTTTGGAGCTCCTCTTTACTCTCAGGAGACAGCTATATCAAGCTGGATTGTCCTTCCTTCAGTCTCTGCTTCATAGTTAGTCTCTACAACTCCTTCCATGGGTATTTTGTTCCCTCTTTTAAGAAGGAATAAAGTATCCATATTTTGGTCTTCCTTCTTCTTGAGTTTCTTGTGGTTTGTGGATTGGACTTTGTGTATTCTGATCTTCTGGGCTAATATCCACTTATCAGAGAATGCATACCATGTGTGTTCTTTTGTGATTGCGTTACTTCACTCAGGATGATATTCTCCAGATCCATCTATTTCCCTAAGAATTACATAAATTCATTGTTTTTAATAGCTGAGTAGTACTCCATTGTATAGATGTACCACAATTCTGTATCCATTCCTCTGGTGAGGGACATCTGAGTTGTTTCCAGTTTCTGGCTATTATAAATAAGGCTGCTATGAACATCGTGGAGCATGTATCCTTATTACATGTTGGAGCATCTTCTGGGTATATGCCCAGGTGTGGTGTAGCTGGGTCCTCTGGTAGTACTATGTCCAATTTCCAGAGGAACTGCCAAACAGATTTCAGAGTGGTTGTATCAGCTTTCAATCCCACCAGCAATGAAGGAGTATTCCTCTTTCTCCACAACCTCTCCAGCATCTGCTGTCACCTGAGTTTTTTATCCTAGCCATTCTGACTGTTGTGAGGTGGAATCTCAGGGTTGTTTTGATTTGCATTTCCCTGATGACTAAGGATGTTGAACATTTCTTTAGGTGCTTCTCAGCCATTCGGTATTCATCAGTTGAGAATTTTTTGTTTAGCTCTGTACCTCATTTTTAAATAGGGTTATTTGGTTCTCTGGATTCTAACTTCTTGAGTTCTTTGTTAATATTGGATATTAGCCCTCTATCAGATATACAATTGGTAAAGATCTTTTCCCAATTTGTTGGTTGCAGTTTTGTCCTATTGAATGTCTTTTGCCTTACAGAAGCTTTGCAACTTTATGAGGTCCCATTTATCAATTCTTGATATTAAAGCATAAGCTATTGGTGTTCTGTTCAGGAAATTTTTCCCTGTGCCTATGTGCTTGAGGCTCTTACCCACTTTCTTTTCTATTAGTTTCAGTCTATCTGGTTTGATGTGGAGGTCCCTGATCCACTTGGACCTAAGCTTTGTACAAGGAGATAGGAATGGATTGATTTGCATTCTTCTACATGCTAACCGCCAATTGAGACAGCACCATTTATTGAAAGTGTTATTTTTTTCCACTGGATGGTTTTAGCTCCTTTGTCAAAAATCAAGTGACCATAGGTGTATGAGTTCATTTCTGGGCCTTGAATTCTATTTCATTGATCTACCTGACTGTCACTGTACCAATTCCATGCAGTTTTTATAACAATTGCTCTGTAGTACAGCTTAAGTTCCAGAATGGTGATTCCACCAGAGGTTCCTTTATTGTTGAGAATAGTTTTGGCTATCCTGGGTTTTTTGTTATTTCAGATGAATTTCAGATGAATTTGCAAATTGCTCTTTCTAAGTCTGTGAAGAATTGAGTTGGAATTTTGATGGGGATTACATTGAATCTGTAGATTGCTTTCAGCAAGATGGCCATTTTTACTATATTAATTCTGTCAATCTACGAGCATGGGAGATCCTTCCATCCTCTGAGATCTCCTTAGATTTCCTTCTTCAGAGACTTGAAGTTCTTGTCAAACAGATCTTTTACTTGCTTAGTTAGAGTCACACCAAGATATTTTATATTATTTGTAACTATTGTGAAGGGTGTTGTTTCCCTAATTTCTTTCACCATCTGTTTATCCTTTGTGTAGAGGAAGGCCACTGATTTGCTTGAGTTGATTTTATATCCAGCTACTTTGATGAAGTTGCTTATCAGCTTTAGTAGCTGTCTGGTAGAATTTTTGGGGTCACTTAAGTATACTATCATATCATCTGTAAATAGTGATAATTTGACTTCTTCCTTTCCAATTCATATCCCCTTGATCTCCTTTTGTTGTCTAATTGCTCTGGCTAGGACTTCAAATACAATATTGAATAGGTAGGAAGAGAGTGAGTAGCCTTGTCTAGTCCTTGATTTTAGTGAGATTGTTTCAAGTTTCTCTCCATTTAGTTTGATGTTGGCTCTGGTTTGCTGTATATTGCTTTTATTGTATTTAGGTATGGGCCTTGAATTCCTGATCTTTCCAAGACTTTTATCATGAAGGGATGTTGGATTTTGTCAAATGCTTTCTCACCATCTAATGAGAAGATCATATGGTTTTTTTTCTTTGAGTTTGTTTATATAGTGAATTACTTTTTTGGATTTCAATATATTGAACCATCCCTGCATCCCTGGGATGAAGCCTACTTGATCATGGTGGTTGACAGTTTTGATGTGTTTTTCGATTCAGTTTCCAAGAATTTTATTGAGTATTTTTGCATTGGTATTCATAAGGGAAATTGGTCTGAAGTTTTCTTTCTTTTTTAGGTCTGTGTGGTTTAGGTATCAGAGTAATTGTGGCTTCACAGAATGAATTGGGTAGTGTACCTTCTGTTTCTATTTTATGGAATAGTTTGAGGAATATTGGTATTAGCTCTTCTTTGAAGGTCTGATAAAACTCTGCACTAAACCCATCTGGTCCTGGGTTTTTTGTTTGTTTGTTTGTTTGTTTGGGAGAGTATTAATGACTGTTTCTATTTCATTAGCAGATATGGGACTGTTTAGATCATTGATCTGATCTTGATTTAACTTTGGTACCTTGTATCTGTCTAGAAAAGTGTCCATTTCATCCAAGTTTTCCATTTTTGTTGAGTATAGGATTTTGTAGTAGGCTTTCATGATTTTTTGGATTTCCTCAGTGTCTGTTGTTATGTCTCCCTTTTCATTGCTGGTCTTGTTGATTGGGATACTGTCTCTATGCCCTCTAGTTAGTCTGGCTAAGGGTTTATCTACTTTGTTGATTTTCTCAAAGAACCAGCTTCTGGTTTGGTTGCTTCTTTGTATAGTTCTTTTTGTTTCTATTTGGTTGATTTCAGCCCTGAGTTTATTTCCTGCCTTTGACTCCTCTTGGGTGAATTTGCTTCTTGTTGTTCTAGAGCTTTCAGATGTGCTGTCAAATCACTGGTGTGTGCTCTTTCCAGTTTCTTTTTCGAGGCACTTAAAGCTATGAGTTTTCCTCTTAAGATTGCTTTCATTGTATCCCATAAATTTGGGTATGTGGTGGCTTCATTTTCATTAAACTCTAGAGAGTCTTTAATTTCTTTCTTTATTTCTTCCTTGACCAAGTTATCATTGAGTAGAATGTTGTTAAGCTTCCATGAGTAGTGGCATTCTATTGTTTATGTTGTTATTGAGGAACAGCCTTAGTCCATGGTGATCTGAAAGGATGCAAGGAATTATTTCAGTCTTCTTGTATCTGTTGAGGCTTTATTTGTGACCAATTATATGGTCAATTTTGGAGAAGGTACCATGAGGTGCTGACAAGTAGGTATATCCTTTTGTTTTAGGATAAAAAGTTTTATATATATATATATATATATATATATATATATATATATATATATTCCATCTGTTTCATAACCTCTGTTAGTCTCACTGTGTCTTTGTTTAGTTTCTGTTTCTATGATCTGTCCATTGCAGAGAGTAGAGTGTTGAAATCTCCCACTAATATTGTGTGCTGTGCAATATATTATTTGAGCTTTAGTAAAGTTTCTTTTATGAATGTAGATGCCCTTGCATTTGGAGCATAGAGGTTCAGAATTGAGAGTTCATCTTGGTAGATCATACCTTTGATGAGTATGAAGTGTCCCTCCTTATCTTTTTTGATCACTTTAGGGTGAAAGTTGA
Organism: Mastomys coucha; assembly: GCF_008632895.1. Classification (NCBI taxonomy): domain Eukaryota; kingdom Metazoa; phylum Chordata; class Mammalia; order Rodentia; family Muridae; genus Mastomys; species Mastomys coucha. The sequence goes on along the minus strand of NW_022196913.1, from coordinate 105,851,928 downwards.
TTTTATTCGATATTAGAATGGCTACTCCAGTTTGTTTCTTGGGACCATTTGCTTGGAAAATTGTTTTCCAGCATTTTATTCTGAGGTAGTGTCTGTCTTTGTCACTGAGGTGGGTTTCCTGTTTGCAACAAAATGTTGGGTCCTGTTTATGTACCCAATCTGATAGTCTATGTCTTTTTACTGGGGAACTGAGTCCATTGATATTTATAGATATTAAGGAAAAGTAATTGTTGCTTCCTGTTATTTTTGTTGTTAGAGTTGGAATTCCATTCATGTGGCTATGTTCTTTTAGTTTTGCTGGAAGATTACTTTTTTCTACAACAGAATTTCTAATGAGTTATATTACATAATTTATCTAAACACAACTGGAGGAAATATTTAGAATTATATTTTCAACTTGAATATAAATTTTTGGAGTCATATAATAAAGTTATTGTTCAAATTTTTTCAAAACCCTTTGAGAACACAGTCCCAGTCTGGTTGGAGGTACAGTAAGACAAAGCCAAATCTTACATGTATTAACAGACACATCCAGAGAGTGGACTAAGGTGCATTTGGTTTTGCTTCATTGCTTTGCTTTAGAAGATGTCCTAGTATACTAGGCTTATAAAGTTCTTATTGCCTTTTTGTTTAATTTGAAGGGCTTTGTACTCTTCTCAATTTGGGACTCACCTATAAACAGAAATCATTGTTATGTGGACTTTGTTAATATAACAAGTAATAGTTCAGCTGCATTCTCTTCATGAAGCCTAACTTGGGTGTGAAGTTCAGCTATGTTATTCTGCCTAATTTCGACTAGTTGTTTCAGTAATTGTTCTAGTATTATTTCTATCTGTCTGATATCATCTGACCATATGCTGTTTGATTAGAACCAAGGTATTATCTCCTAATCCATCAAACTAAAATTATGAATTAGGATGGGGTAATGGCTAGTTTCTGTACTATCTATATAGAATAGGGGAAAGTTTTCTGACTATGAGCCTCAGTTTTATGTCCATTGCACAGAGGTAATAATTAAAATTTTACAGTGTTGTCATGAATATGTGATATAACGGACATGTAATAATTCATGCAATAAATGGCATGTGATAAACTCAATAATTATAACTTTTCAGGAACATTTGTATTATGCTTACCTTATGTGGAGGTACTAGAAACCAATCAATGTTTACTTTTTATTTTGTTGATTAGTGTTGATGTATTTATTGTCTTAGTTTTACCAGTGTTGCTCAGATTGAGGAATCCTAACTAATAAATCTCTTTGTCACAGCACTGGGGATTGAGTTATATAAGATCATGGTAGGTGACATGTCTGGTGGAGGTCTGTTACTAATAGATGATACCATTTAGGTGTTGTTGATTGGATGAAAAGACAGAAGAACAAACAGGGAATTAATTTAAGTCCCTCACATAATGATGATCAGAAAATAAGAGGACTAAAGGTCCTAATACATTTATGACGTTGAGGCCTTTTGACTTAATTTTTTTCCTGAAGGTCTCAACTTCTTAATATTACCAGTATTTATATTATAGTTCACCACTAATTTTAGAGACGTTTGAGAACATAGGACATAAAACTACCAGTGTCTGTGTGTTATATAATACTATTCCTTGGGAGATGTAGAAAAACATCTACAACAAAACAAAGTAATAATACCAGAAAATTCCAACCCAATGAACTAGAAGATTTTGATGTTTACTTATAGGCATATGGCTGAGCATTATTTATAGAAAAAAGTACAACTTCAGAACAGAGGCATCACCAAAAGCTCACCCCAGCATGGGTGATAGATAGCTCACAAAAGCTGAAAGCTTCAAGTTTACTGCATGACTTTCAGGAAGCTCAACAGATTGTAGAATATCTCTTTCAGGTTTCTCAGCTTGTCTGAGAGAGTTTCCCAGCAGTCTTTACAGCTTATTTATGCTTGGAGATTGAGAGGTCTTGTAAATCTGTTCAGTTTCAGGGACTTCCTGAAGCCATTGAACTGCTTATTTCCTAAGCTTAGTGAATTTCCTTTCTGGATGGAATGGTTCACTTCTATCTTAGAATATCTTTTAGTTTCACCTTTCCTTTTAATATCCTGTGCTTTATTGAGCTTCTTCTCAGGGTAGAAGTTTTTGAACCTTGTAGGAAATTGTTACAAAATGCTATTATCTCCACATACTGGAAAATACAATTTAATAGTCACATGAGGTAGATACATTTATGTTGGGAATATTTTCAACTATGTCTACCCCAGTTCAATGAAAACAAATGTACTCATATCCACTGCCTCTATATACCACCTACTTCACTTTTAGTAGTTCACTTCTGTTTTTCTAATTTCTAGATATTTGTCATGATCAAATCTGAATTCACAGAGGAACAAATCTGTCTTATAGTCTATGAGCAATGAATACTAGAAAACAGGTCTCAAGAGATGATAGATTTTTAGTTTCAACAGTGCCTGGAAAATCTTTCACATTTCCATAAATATAATACAACTCAAATGTGCTCAGCTATTGATACCTACCCCAACAAACTTGAATAATAAGAACATCTCCAATCATTGTCTAGTGGTTATTATGGGTACTGGTATCTCTATAAGGAGAGATATATAAATAAGTCTTTATGCAAAGTCCCAGGAGGGAAGAGTAGTTAGTAGTTAATATGAACCAAATGTCCTGAATGACTCAAAGTTACTTTTGCTTGCCAAGCTGAAAATTTAATGTGTGTTGTAGTATATGTGTGTGATACATGTCATTTTCCTCACGTTTGTACATGTGGAGATGAGGGGAGGATATTAAATGTGTTCCTCTATTGTCTTTACCTTAATGATTCAGGAGAAGATTCTCATTGAACTGGAATTTTGCTATTTCAGACAGGATAGCTATCTAGTGAGCTCTCAGGAGCCACTGGTCTCTGCCTATGAGGTTTCAGGCATGTGTGGCCTCTTACAACTTTCTCTGCAGGCACTAAGGATTGAAATTCAGGTCCAAATGCTGAAGACAAATGAAAGCAAGGATGGAGTCTTAGTGGTGGAGATAAATTGAATGAAAAGCCATTTATTGATCATTGATATGGAAAGGCTATTACACAAGCAGTCTTTGTCTCCTCCCTGGGATTCTGCAATCATCTGACACTGAGAATTTTCTATTTTACTCACCCACTTTCATTTTATTTCTTACATATACAAAAAATTATTTGTTTAGGCAATAACTAAATAAAAGAGCTAATCTCATGAATTAATTAAAACTGAGGTTTGTATCAAATAATCTTTTTCTATTATATTTTACTAGGCAGTGTGGTGACAGATTTTGAGTAAGATGTAGATTCTTCCTTCTAACCATTTACAGTGTTCATGTAGAAGCTAAGCATAGGCATACAAACATCTGTTGGGCTCTAATACATTAGGTAGCCACCATGAAAGTCTGGAAGATAACTAGAAAAATTAAGTATGGTTTTCCTGCCATGGGGTTAAGATGGACACTCATAAAATACACCTCTAGAGAATAGACTTAAAGACTTGTAGGACCTGAAAAATTGGTGATTGAAATGAGAATAAGAGAATGTATAATAACTGGATAAAAGAGAGGCATCAAAAATACTTGAGACATTGATAAAATTACAAGTAAAATCCTTGTGTTGGAAGATGGAATGAATTTAAACATAGCTAAGGGATGGTTGCTGTTCATCTTTATAAGGATTTTGATTTTTTATCTTAAGAGAAATGAGAAACATTTAGAATGGAGGACATAGTAATTGAGACAAAATTACATTTGTGGTTAATTATGTTCATTGTAGTTGTAATACAAGAAACTGGATTGGATAGCTGAAAGTAAGGAAATTAGAACATTTGAGCTGTTTTACAGGTGATTTTTGTATGTTATCATTATTTTCAGTTTTCATGATTACATGGCAAGCACAAGAAAATCTGTAGAAAACAGTACAAATTGATAAATTTTAATTAAGAACAAACTAATATAGAAAAAATCAATGGTTTTCAGACATCAAATGTCTAGTTAGCTGGCTGAATGTAAGAGAAAATGCCATTTACCACTGGAATATAGAAGATACATGGCAGGAATCACAGACATAATTTGAGATGTTGGTATAAATTAAGCTAAATGTTGTTTCATAGTAATAGGACTGAGTGAGTACTCATAAACTAGAAAGGCCTGTGTAGTCTTGAGTCTTGAGTAGGAAGTTTCAATCTTTCTCTCCCTCCTATCTGTCCCTCTTTGTCTCTCTGTTTCTCTCTCTGTTTTTCTCTGTTTCTCTCTCTCTCTCT
>NW_022196913.1:105830886-105847617 GCF_008632895.1 Mastomys coucha | reverse complement strand
TCTCTCACACACACACACACACACACACACACACACACTCACACTCACACACTCACCTCCTTTGAAACAACTATGCATTTAATGTTATTTGATGGCATGCTATTTCCTATTGGTTTCAGATTTGCTGATTGTGATAGTTTGGATATAGGTCCATGGTAAGGTACTTGCATGGCATACCTGGGGTCCTGAATCAATCCCTAATATTTCAAAACAAAATGAAATGAACGACATGGTTCTGGATCACATGCAGAAAAATATACAAGAATGGACAATGAGGAAAATTGGAAAAAAGAACATTAAGGATCAAATTATTTTTTGTCAGAGAGTAAACATGTCAATTAAAAGCTTCCAACTGTTGTGATGCCATCCTGTAAATTAACATGCAGTTCTAAAGAATGAAATAAAATCTGTAGAAATAGATTTGAATGCACTCAGAGATTTGGGGTCCAATATAAGTTAAGCCCCAAGTGGTGAGCAATCTTTTCTATTTTGTTTCATGGCAGAATTCCTAGCACCTAGATCCATGTCTGATGCACAGTAGAGCTGAAATAATTGTTGAATAAGCTAGTAAGTCAAGAATTGGATTCTTTATTTAATGTTTATGGAATAGCTGTATAACTATGAATTTAAGCTGATTCATATATTTCACAACAATATTATTTAAAATAGATTAAAAATTTAACATAAAACATCAAAGTTGAATAGAAAACTATTATAATATTTTCATGAATCTAGAAGGCCCCTCTATGACCCAAGTCTACAGAGCAGAACTCTAATGACTCTCATGCTTAATGGCCATGTATTTTCTTTTCCTGTCTTCTCTCCTTTTCCCCTCCTTTATTTTACTCTTCTTCTATCCTCTATCCATTTTCTCTCCCTTATCTAGCTCCTTCCTTTTCTTGTTTTAAACATGGATCAAGAGCTTAGAAACACTGGGGAAATAATAAAAATGTAGATTTTTCAATGTGTATGTGTGGAGGATGCATGCATGTGTGTGTATGTTGGTATATATGTGTGCGCATAATATGCAAGTATGTACGTGGAGTCCAAATGATGATGTTGAGTTTATTTATTTTCACTTTATATATTGAAACAGTTTTGTTTTGTTTGCTTGCTTGTTTCTTTGTTTGCGTTTAGCTGAACCCAGAGCTCATGATTTCAGCCACTATAGGCTAGCCAGTTTGCTACGGGGAGCCTCTATCTCCATGTCTTCAACACTAGGATTAGAGGCCACAACCAGTTGGTTCTGGAGGTAAGAACTCCAGTCCCTCATGCTTGTGTGTCAAGAGCTTTACTGCTGATGCATCTCCCAGTCCTTCAGTTCTCGTATATCTAAAAAAAAAAAAATCTTCAGACTTTGGGTTGGTATACCTACATTATAATTAACCTTGGGTAGCCTTCCATTATTTTCTAGAGAATCTCTAGATTCTCTAGAAAATATTGAATAATAGAATTATTATGCTGCCTAGAATCATTTCATTAGAGTTAGCTTTAACAAGGGCAAAGATTTCATATATCATTGATTAGCACCTCAGTGCCTAAAACTGAGTTTACGTTATAGTTGGAACTCAATAGTTATCATTTTACTAATTAATGATGGGGGGAAATAAAAGGAGGGTAGAAGGAACATAATAAATCTAGGTAAGTGTTTCCTGAAGAGACCTTGGGACTTGCTAATGAAGGAAGCCAGGTTTTAGTGTGGTATTCAAGGGCCCAGGAATGAGGGAAGAGGCACAAATGGTAGACAGTAGAAACATGCGGGGATTAGCCTATTAGTACCCTTATCCAAGCTCTGATGGAATTTGGCTGTTTGTGCCTGTGTTGGGAGACATAACTTCTTTGTTACCTCTATACTGATCTAGGGTCCTAGCTTTCCTGGGGAGCAAACTGTCTTTGCTGAGTCAGCATTTCTGCTGTACTTCTTTTTATTGCCAGTTGATGTGCTTTTCTACCTACACTAGAGATACCAAATAATGACTCAGAGGCTTATTATTTATTAATTGTTATTTATTATTTATTAAAGCTTTAAGCTAGGCTTGTCCCTACTAACTACCTCATTAGCTTATAATTCAATTAACCTGTTTATACTATTCTATGTCTGCTAGATGGCTCGTTACCTCTCCTCAGTTTCATATGTCCAACTCCCTCCAAATCGAGATGGTAAATCTTTCCATCCCTGATTCCTTTCCAGGATCCTATCTCTACCAGAAATCCCACCTTCAACTTTTTGTCTTTTGCTAAAAGGCCATTCACTTTTTATTGACGGGTAATGTTTTTACAAAGTGCACAAAAGATTATCCCTACAAGTTAATGCTTTATGATTATGCCTTTAATGGCAATGGTATAAGAAAGAACCAGAATCATTGGCGGTGGTTTATGTTTGTAATCTTAGTAGTTGAATGGCAGAGACAAGATTTCAGTGTTTTAGTTAAGCCTGGGAAACATTGTGAGTTCCAGGTCAGTCTGAGCTATAAAGGAGGAAGCTATCTCAATCCAAATGGGACTTAATTGAACCAAACGAAACCAAACCAAATCAAGCTAAACTAAACCAAACCCAACATAACATGACACAAATATCATAATATCATATAGCAAAAACCTCAGAGTAATATGTCATATAAAATTTGCAATTAATTTAAGAATTTAAAACAAAGGCCAAAAGATAAAGCTAACCAGAAAACAGTTTGACCAGGAAGACCTAACTTGAAAGCATATTGATTCTGGAATGTAGGAATGGAAAGATGACAGATGGATGCTGAGTGGATGCTCATCCATCCATGAGTGGCATCAACTTTCTTTACTTCAACTTTGCTGGTCCTGGTAATATGCATGGCCAAGAAAGATTTCTGGGATTCTTAGGCCAATCCAAAGGAAGTTTGTCAACTTACTGCCAGACCTTTTGGAAACACCCACTCTGTCAAAAGAGAAGCATGGTATCAGAAGTCTGACCATGGGGAACATGCTGTGAAGAAGCCCAGGAACCAGGATGAAGAAAAACAGTTGTTCTGGCTTCTCTGAGATATTCTACTCATCCTACTCATGGATCCAGACATGTGAGTAAATAATAAAGATTAGGCCTTCCAAAAACAATGCAGAAAAGAATCAAAATGCCCAGCTGAAGGAGACAATTGAAGACCGGGACTCAAGACCCATCAGAATCTCTTTAGCCACCTGCACTCTTGAGTCTCTCCAGCTCAGTCTCTATTGTGATGGAGAAAAGATGAACCATCTTTGTGAGGTCTACCAGAAATCCTGACATACAAAGTTATGAACACATAGGAATGGTGATTACTTCGTGAACTTTGAGATGGCTCTTTACATGTAATTGAGAGTCTTGGTTCATTTTCTTGAAGACATATATGTTGAGCACCTACTGCTGTTTGGTGTTTTGATAATGCTGTATCTTTGAAATTCCCACATACTCTGAGGCTTTCTTATGTTCTTCTGATATGTAAAAAAACAGGTGCCCAGTGAGTTGAGGACACTTGCCTAGGACTAATTACACTGCTCATTAGAGTGAGGACTTAAGCTCTGCTCATACTAGAAGAAATTAGAGAGCTTAGGAGAACGGTTGAGTTTACAGTTGAGCTGGAAAGGAATGTGCCTGAGATGCCAGCTATTGCTGAATTCCCCTGTGACTCTGCGAGGAGCCCATGAATTCTGAGTAGGCTGTTGACACCAGAAAGGAGTCAGCAGCAGATTGCACACAGATGCCACTACAGAGGATTCTTTGGTGAGATTTGTTTTTTTGGCCAAGCAAGATGCAGGAAATAAAGTGGAAAATGAGTTTCACAGAAAATGTTTGTAGTGATTACCTCTGCAGAAAAAAACATCTACCCAGTCCAAAATCCACTCTCCCAAATCTAATTCTTGTTCTATGGTGAGGAGGTGCCTGGTGAATGTATCAGTTGGAGTGTGATAAACAGCTGGTGTTTCTCCTCCATGACGCCATTTCAGATGCCCAAGGTGTCAAATTTCCTCTTAGTTAATGCAATTGATGTCCATTTCTCAATTTGTTAAAATTGAAGATAAAGATGCACAATATGCTATGGAGAGTAAAGAAGAAAGAAGACTTACCATTAAGGCAGGGCCAGTTCCCTCTTTTCCCCAAGGGGTCCTCTAGGATTTCTCTAACTTAGTACTTATAATTAGTCATGCTACGTTCCTACTGGGCTGAATGTAGGAGACCTTGGAAAGCTGAAACAGGGCCTTAGACATTTTTTCACTTTGCTCCAGTATTTTATTTGTATCATCACACAGAGGCTCACAAGGATTTGTTCAATGTAGTTGACCATTGTGTTGTCCTTTATGAGCTTGGCTGTTGGGTTGGTGAGCACAAATTAAATTTTTGTAAGGATTACTATAATTTTCTTCTTCATAAAGTGATCTTTATTACTTTGTAGTTTCAGTTTGTGTGGACTTCTTTATACCATTCTCTTATCATCCTGTGGTTGTCTGTAAGGTCAGAGGTGACATTCTTATCTCATGCCTGATATTGGGACATTGTATCTTCTTTCTGCTTTGCCAACCTTTATATAGGTTTTACTCATCTTATTGATCCTTTTAAAGGAGTGCCTTTTTTCATTTTGTTGATTTTCCCCGATCTTGTGTATGTATGTATGTATGTATATATATATATATATATATATATATATATATATATAATGGTTCATTGTATTTGTAGTGATTTCTTGTAAACAAAATGTAGTTGGGTCATATTCCTCCCTTTTCTCTCTCCCTGTGTCTGTCTATCATATTCAGAAGGTAGCAATTAGAGAATTCTTTGTCCTCTAACTCATACATTTTTTTCGTGCCTCTTTTTTGGGCTGGCGATGTGTGTGATAAAGATGACCTATTTCAGGCTCAGCATTAACAGTCACTCATCCTTAGCACTTTGACCAGTTATGTGTCTCTGCATTGACTACTGCTCACTCTAACAAGAAGTTTCTCTGACCAAGATATGCCATAAATATTTAAAGGTGGTTTTACAAAGATACCATTTCACCAAATAAAAATACTATACCTATCCTAGGACCTACAACCTCCCCATTCATGGGGTTTTGACTAGGTTTACAGTACAACGCACGAAATTCCTCCTGTGAATCAGATCATGATTCCAGTCACTAAGTAGTGTGTTACCCCTTAACAGCCATACCATATTGCACTGCTGGGGAAGATTTATATATGTTTCAGATCTTTAATTAGTGTGTGTACTAGGTATTGCACTGCAAATACATAATTTTTCCAAATCTACTCTTATACACACTTAACTCACTTTATCTGCCCTTCCTCAATCACAATTGTTTTAGATTTTTCTTCCACATATGCTGTATAGTATTCTAAGTTTGGCTTAATTCAATGAAATTTAGAAAAGCAGAGAGCAGAAAAGAAACCCACTGTAATTCCTCACTGTTTTATCTTTCTAGGGACTAATTCCATTTTTTTCTGATCTACCAAAACCCTTCTTTTATTACCACCTTTCTGCTTAGAGACCTTTCTTTTGTTATTTTCACATTTTCAGTTCTAAAATTTCTGCTTAGTTCCCCTTCTAAGCTGGTTTATCTGTTGAGACTTCCAACTTGTATCTGAAGATTTAATTTCTATTATGTTTCAAATGTGCTTACTTAATAATCAAACACTGTGGTATGGGTTGCTTTATGCTTCTACTTAAGATTATTACCACCATAGTAATGACATCTATTCATTAGATGTTTGTGCCTTGTTTGAGCCCCTCTCCTCATTTTTTATGTGGTAAAATCACGTTGAAATGAAAACAGACATTTTAGATATTTGAATGACCTTTTTTTAATTAGATACTTTATTTACATTTCAAATGTTATCCCCTTTCCTGGTTTCCCCTCCAAAAGCCCCCTATCCCCTCCCCCTGCTCTCCAGCCCTCCCACTTTTTGTTCCTGTTCCCAGCGTTCCCCTACACTGGGACACTGAGCCTTCACAGGACCAAAGGCCTTTCCTCCTATTGATGATTTACAAGGCTAGTCTCTGTTACATATGTGGCTGGAGCCATGGGTCCTTCCATGTGTACTCTTTGGTTGGTGGTTTAGTCCCTGGGACCTCTGGGGGTACTGGTTGGTTCATATTGTTGTTCCTCCTACAGGGCTGCAAACCCCTTCAGCTCCTTGGGTCCTTTCTCTAGCTCTTCCATTGGGGATCCTGTGCTCAGTACAGTGGTTGGTTGAGAGCATCCAACTCTGTATTTGTCAGGTACTGGCAGAGCCTCTCAGGAGACACCTATATCAGGCTCCTGTCAGCAAGCACTTGTTGGCATCCACAATAGTGTCTGGATTTGGTGATCTTATAATGATGTTATTTATTCCTTTCGTTTTAGCAGGCACCTTGCAAAACTAGTTTGGTGGGTGATATATGGAGCCATCCCACTAAAAGGCAGGTGGAGTTGAACAGGGCCACTTGATCTCTACTGAGATTTGTAGGGGAAGGGAAGCTCTTTTTTTTAAAGTTGTTTTATTTATTTATTTATTTATTTATTTATTTATTTATTTATTTTGGTTGTGAGAAGGGACATGTGGGAGGGTGCCACAGCACTTTATGATGATGGTTAGAGAGCAGTCTTTTGGAATTGTTCTTTCTTTATTTATGTGTCTTGTGGATCAAATGAAGGTTCTCAGACTTGGCAGAATGAACAACCCTTGTTACTCCCTCAGCCATCTTGCTGGCCCTGATGAAGAAAGCTCTTTGCTCCTGGGTGGTGGGTGATGGAACTCTGGGTCCAGCTTTCTTTCTGTTCCTATTTGTCTTCTGCTGACTCTGTGGGTAGAGAGCTTATCCATGAACAATGTTGTTCTCAGGGTCTTCCATGATAACACCACAGTAGGGTATGGGGGGGTTGTCTTGTTGGTAGCTCATGGTGGTAGTAGAAGCACAGCTTCCTCCTTGTATGGTCCTTTCTGAAAACCAGAGGAGCAGAGCCTCTTTGTTGCTGAACTGTGGTGAAATCTTGCTCCCCGCTAAGCCATTTCTGACTGCAGTTTAACAAAGGGATTAGAGATGCCTCCTTGTAGCCTGGCAAGTATGGATTTTGTTCCCCACTTAATCTTTGTTGGCAGGGGTTACTTTTTTGGATCATTTGATTACAAAGAAAAGGTTTTTCTTGTTGACTGCATTTGATCTGAAATATAATATGTTAGAAAGAAAAATAAAAGCTACTACCTACATACAAAACAAAATAGGAAACACATTGTGGTGCTGTTCTTATATCCCAGTGTCATGGCTTGTCTGCTTTTCCCTTCATCTTTCAGAATCATTATTATCTCCCCCCCTTCTTCTTTCCCACCTCCTCCCTCTCCTCTCCTGTCGCCTGACATATCCAGCGATTTTGGTTGCATTCAGAAAGGACTAGAATGAAGTCCTTATCATATTCCTGGAAGAACAATTTGTGTTCTTTATTGGGTATTTGAAATGACTCCATATTAAAACTTCAATCTGAAATTTTAAACTTTTCTATTGAGTGAGCTGAACAAAGTGAGATTATGATTTGTGATTCACACTTTCATTCCTTTTTCACAGTCATGTGGAGAATGTAGTTGTGTGTGAATTCAAGGTAGGAGATCAGAATTTGCCTTATCCTGAAATGAGACAAGCACTTACAGTTTCCTCCTCATCCACCTTGATCCTCTCTGGGGTAGAAGAAGCAGAGGCTCCATTTTGTCACTGCCCATACATTACCAGTGGGGAAACAATCATAGTCACTTTCTGTCTTGGTATTGTTGGTTTTTTCGCCATGAACCTGAGATATGAGCCTCTGAGGAATATGTGAGGTGTATTGAATATGTGACACTCCACTTCAGCTCGCTAAATCAGAAGTCACAGAGCCCACTATTAAAAAAGAAATAAAGCTTCTTTATTGGCAATAGTGTTTCCATAGTTCACAAATAAAAATACACAGAAACTAGGCAAGGAGGATTTCCATCTAAATAACATTTTTTAAGCATAAGTCTATCCCATGTAATATTTTGAACACAATTAAATTTATCTTTGTCTCAAATAAAAGGCAAGTTACTCTTTTCTTTTCCTTTGTTATCTCTCCTTTTTATAACCTGGGAAGGAAGCTGGGACGTCTATGGTTATTATAGGTCAGTTACATATACCTTCTAATAAGCCCTGGGAGAGGCCAGGCCTCATTGTTTCCAGTACTTTTTAGAATGTGGGGTAATTAGGGCTTTCTTGTGCTCCACTCCGAGTCTTAGTTTTTAGGAAAAAAGAAAACTCATATTTGGCATGCCATTACTGAAAGCAGGATTAGACAGCCTGTAATCAAATGCTAAACTAAATGCAATCTTCTTTCGAAATATATAATTCAGGTAATGAGTGTTGTGGACGCTGAAGAGCAAAAACATGGGGGAGGCTTGGGTTTGGCTCCTGGTACTGATTTCTGTGTCAGTGTTTACTCATTAGAAGATGAAATGATTGAACTAGGAGAGATCTGGGTGATACATGATATTAACTGCATTGTTTCCTGCTGGTTTTTGGTTCTGGCTAAGGACCTACAGCTGTGAGCAATAATGAAAAATAGCTAACATTTATAATTATGGACGAGAAACCACTGTTGGAATATTTACATATTTATTTACTCACTCATTCTATATAATACTCCCTGGGGCAGAGACTATTATCACCATGTCTGTTTTATTTATCAACAAAGAAACCAAGAAACAGAGAGGTAAAGAAAATTGGTTCTGATAGCCATGGATGACAGGTGCCTTCGCACAGTAAGTTTCATCATGTTGGGCACTCCAGCTGGGCAGAAAAAGGAGAACCTTTGAAGGACAGCTTTAAAGGCAATTCTGAGAAATAAAAGGCTTATCAATTGCTTCCTCTCTCAGAGGGAGGGAGGAAGGGAGGCACAATGCCACACAAGCCAGTCATAAGGGACTGTAAGAAGAAGTTGGATTTATGTTTGGAAAACACAGAGCATCTTCTTTTAATTTTTTTTTTTGTATAGGCCTGGCTGTCCTGGAACTCATTCTGTAGACCAAGCTGGCCTTGAATTCAGAAATCCACCTGCCTCTGCCTCCCAAATGCTAGGGTTAAAGGAATTCGCCACCACTGCCTGACCTCACAGGGCATCTTCTATGATGTGAGGCAAGAACGCTCAGAACCCTACCAAGTCCTCTAATTAGAAAGAGAGCATTGGTAAGTTTGCCTTACAAGGGCATCTAAAAGTAAAAGGGAGGCTCAAAAAAGAAGATCTTCCATTATTTCTGAATGCTGGAACATTGCAGGGGCACAGATAGAGTTGGGAGAGAAAAGAAAAAAGAAAGAGGCAGTCCATATGTTGATCCCTGTTGCACCCCTGGTTGCTTAGCTGCAGTGGAGCCATGAAAGGATGCTGATATTAAGGGTTGACTCAGTGGGGTTAGGTTTCCTGACACTTAAAAATGGAGCTGTTCTTATGGAGATGCTAATGAAATATAGGTAATAAACAAAATTAACTTCATTACTCTACCTTATCAGATACACATGCCTACTTTTATCCTAGGAGAGCATTGGAGGTTTTGATCATGATCATGTGGCCTATAAGTTATAGTTCCAGCTTCAGAGCTTGAGTTTGTGTTTTCAAAACATACACACATACACACAATCATTACATATGATGTCATAAAAATAATAGGCTCTAAGAGCTAGGACATAGTTCTATGGAACAGTATACATGTGGAGGAGAGGACATAATATATTACTTATCTTAGACAAGGACACTTGCCTCAAGAAATTTGGGAAACCCATTTGCTGCAGAATATTTGTAAAACATTCCTCTGTTATTTTGTGGTATACCATGGGAGAGAATCAAAATGCAATGTAACTAAGTCACATTGGACGAAGTAGCATACCATGTACCAAGTGCCAACCTTGAACCAAATGAAATCCATACAATTTCTTAATGGCATGTTAAAGGTTAGGAAATGTAAAGAAGAGGCACTTATGTGGTTTTTAGAAGTGAAATATCCATTAACAATTGCCAGAGCAAACAGTTAGAGAGCATATAATATGTTCCAGACACTTTACGTCTTTACTACCTCGACTCTCATCTCCAGGATTACAGAAGGGAGGGCCCATTATTATTGGAGTGTGAGGGGATAATGAACAATAGAAAGCAATAAGGCAGATGTAAGTCAGATCAGCTAAGATATCCCTGAAAAGGGAAGTGGTGAGTAGGGTTTAGGTGTGTGGATATGCTATGGTTCTTAGTGTTATTGCACACAACTTAGACCCAGGAAAGGCACACTCAGTGGCTATTCAGGTCTACAGAGCTGACATGAACATAATAATGGCTTTTCATTCACCCAGGTAACATAGAAAGCAAAAATGCATGATGAGAACTTTTATATTGTCATTGTTACCACCTAAGTAGCTCACTGTAGTTCCAGTGAGAGAAAAGGGTAGGACAAGGGAATTGGGAAGTTTAGGCACAGTTCTCTTTCCTGACCACCAAAGGCAAAGAGAAAGACATTCCCAGAACTCTTAACCGAGGAGAGGAGAAGAGAGGGAACTCACCCCAAGTCACATAACTCTTTTGTAGCAGATTCTGTAAGGCTGGCTCTGCAGTTAATACCCAAACCAGGCTGCATTGTTCACAATCTACTCTCTCTTCTTGTGGTGCTTCCTCTATTGTGTATTACCTGGCTTAAAGAGCTAAGACAATGGGAGGAAAGTATGTCTACTGCCAAGTCTTGCAAAGGATGCAGGAACAATTCTGTCTCAAGAACTAGAAGCAGCCGAACCTCATTGCTTTACTGTGTTTCTCTTTGCGCTGGATGTAAGCACAGCGGCTGCCTATCACTTCAGTCACTACCGCCTGTGCCTTTACTGACTCTCCTTATTCCTACTTGGAGCATTTCCAAACTTTATGAGTTCTTCACAGTCCCCCAGTTTCTAACCTGGCGACCACATGCAACTAAAAGAAAGCCCAGTTCTAGTTCAAGTTTAATGTAGCAGCAGTGTCCTTGGCTCAACACTGTGACAGTAATGGCAGTATAAGAAGCAGTGACAAGATGAACACACTGCAGGCAGAAACAATAGCCCTAAGGTTCTATGGCTAGAAACAATAGGGTGATGGTCTTATGAGTACCATCTTTCTCTGTACTGGGATATTTTAATATGTTAAGTAAGGTGTTTCTCTTCCTCAGCCTTTGTTAGATGGAGAAACAGTCTCTTTCCTATCAGGAGACCTTGTTTGTCTATGACTGAAGGGAAGGAAGGTATGGTTCTATGTTGTCCTGTTAAGGCTGAAGTCTACTATTGACTGGATAGTCTTGTGAGCTTCATCCCATATGGAGGACTCCTTTCACTGGCAGAGCTTCCCCTTCTCTGAGCTTGTCTAGGGAGTTCAACCTGCATTCTGTCATGAAGCCTTGGTTAAGATTATAGTTGCAACTTCCTTCTTCCAGTAAGAACCCATTCAGCTAACACTGAGACTCCTGAAATGCTTCCTCGTCCTAATGAGGCAGTTTGGTATTTCCAGCCTTCCACCAATGACATTTGCCTATCCTGGATGCTTCTACCCCCGACTCCATGCTTCTAAAGCTATGTAAGCTTTGAATCACCCCACGTAAAGTTGATCTGCCTCCCTGCAGCTGTTCTTGGTGTAGCCATTCACTGTGAAGCCTGAACTCACAGGGCTTCAGCCTGTGCTCCCTCCTAATCTATCATTTCTGCTCCCTTTGCCCTTGTGGATTGATATCAGCCAAAGATCCTCAGGGGCAGGGAGGGTCACAGCTCTAGAAGAAGAAAGACACTGAAGCATCAGAATAATTATGTGTTTCTGGATGAACGTCTCAATGATTCCTTAGAAATTATGGAAGGGATTATGGGGAAAAGACAGATAATACAAGGGTTCGATGGGGAACACCACCTCTCTTCTCCTCTGTGTAGGCCAACAAGAGGAATGATATCAGAGACATCCCTGCTTGCTGATGACATCCAGGTACAGAGATGATTTTCCCAGGTGTGTTTGGGGGAGTATTTCAATGAAGAGGGGGCTCCATGGTGTAGGGTATGTGTAGGCATAGGGGCTTGTGAATATTTAAACAAACTTATTTAGTAGGTACAGATTAGGTGGTAGATCTAGGGACTGGAACTGTTTCTGTGACCTCACAGGAGCTCTAAGAGAGCTCAACAAGCCCAGAAGGTTTGAGTGCTATGGATAAGAGAGAAGATCTGTTTTAAAACAGACCAGTGATCACAGTGTCACAGTGACGGACAGGTGATCACACAGAAGCCTTCAAACATACAGAACATGGGGTAATCATTTCAATCTTCACCCCTAAGTTTCTTATAAAACTCTCAGGACCAGTTTGGCATGTGCATGCATGTGTGTGTTGTGCTTAAAATGAGAAGTTTAAAACCTCAACTTTGAAACAATGGAGGAGAACACAGGAGGACAGTGGCAGGACCCCATGGGCAGAACACAAATCAAAACCAGACAAATGAAGTTATCTATGGAGTGAGAATGCATCAGCCCAGAAATGAAACAATCAATGGTAAAAAGACAACCTCTACCAAAGAAGGGGGAAAGTGCAAACTGTTGAGAAGAGAATATTGATCTAGAGTAGATAAGGAACTTAAAAACACCAACAGCAAAACTTCCAATTTGCAGACAAAGTGTACCTCTCAGTCCTCACAAAAGGAGCTTCTTTTACAACAGATAGGTACAGTACAGAAAGCCCTGTAGAAGACCTCCTGATGGGGGCTGTCTTTCTGTAATGGTATTCATTCCCTGCAGACTCCACAAATCTTTCCAGGTTAAAAGTCAGAGAACAATTGATTATAGAGAGCCAAGCACCAGCTGTCATATCCACAACACAAACCCTATATGTAAATCTCAGGGAACATTATAGGGGCCAGAAGCAGAAAGATTCTAGAGCCATTGGGCTAGGGAAGTTTGCCATGAGATAGTGTCTTCTATCTATGACAGGTAAGCTATACCCATGAAATCTTAATAGTATGGTTGTATAAGCAAGAACTGAACAATTCCAACACCAGTTTGCATTCCAATGTAGATGGAAAAAAATCATATTGGTTCCCATTGATAGATATATTAATGGTTGTTAATAGAACAAGATTCAGTCTTCTCCAAGGATGAATATGGTCATCTCTAAACACACACACACACACACACACACACACACACACACACACACACACACAGTGTTCTACTTCTAAAGTATTCACAGGAAATAACCACATACCAAAAGAAAAATACACACATGCTCATATTCATCTTCGCAGTATTGCAATATCTAAGATATGGAATAAACCCATCAAGGGATGAATGAGCAAATGCAATGTAGAGTATTATTAAGCTATATAAAATGTGGTCTATTACTATCATTTTTATTAGATATTTTCTTTATTTACATTTCAAATGATATCTTCTCTCCTGGTTACTCCTCCAAAAACAAAAACAAAAACAAAAACAAAACAACAAACCCTGTTTCCTCCCCCTTCCCCCTGCTTACCAACCCACCCTCTCCCATTTCCTGACCCTGGCATTCCCCTACACTGGGGCATTAACCTTCACAGGGCCAAGGGCCTCTCCTCCCATTGATGACCAACTAGGCCACTCTCTTCTATACATATGCTTCTGGAGCCATGAGTCTCACCATGTGTGCTCTTTGGTTGATGGTTTAGTCCCTGGGAGTTCTGAGGGTACTAGTTAGTGCATATTGTTGTTTGTCCTGAGAGACTGCAAACCCTTCAGCTCCTTGGGTCCTTTTTCTAGTTCCTACATTGGGGACCCTGTGCTCAGTCCAATGGATGATTGTGAGTCTCTACTTCTGTATTAGTTGGGCACTGTTAGAGCCTCTCAGGAGACAGCTATATCAGGTTCCTGTCAGCCAGCAGGAACCAGCCAGTGTCCTTATTAAATGTTGGAGCATCTTCTGGGTATATGCCCAAGAGTGGTATATCTAGGTTCTCTGGTAGTACTATGTCCAGTTTCCAGAGGAACTGCCAAAATGATTTCCAGAGTGGTTTTACCAGCTTGCAATTCCACCAGCAATGAAGGAGTGTTCCTCTTTCTCCACAACCTCTCCAGCATCTGCTGTCACGTGAGTTTTTTTATCCTAGCCTTTTTGACTGGTGTAAGGTGGAGCAGTCTCTGGATTCTCCTTCTTTCAATCTCTGCTCCATAGTCTGTCTCTGAAACTCTTTAGATGGGTATTTTGTTCCCCCTTCTAAGAAGGAATGAAGCATCTACACTTTGGTTTTACTTCTTCTTGAGTTTCTTGTGGTTTGTGGATTTTATTTTGGGTATTCTGAGCTTTTGGGCTAATATTCACTTATCAGAGAGTGCACACCATGTGTGTTGTTTTGTGACTGGGTTACCTCACTCAGGATTATATTCTCCAGATCCATCCATTTCCATAAGAATTTCATAAATTCATTGTTTTTAATAGCTGAGTAGTACTCCATTGTGTAGATGTACTGCATTTTCTGTATCCATTCCTCTGTTGAGGGACATTTGGGTTGTTTTCAGTTTCTGGCTATTATAAATAAGGCTTCTATGAACATAGTAGAGCATGTGTCCTTATTACATTTTGGAACATCTTCTGGGTATATGCCCAGGAGTGATATATCTGGGTTCTCTGGAAGTACTATGTCCAATTTCTGGAGGAACCACCAAAATGATTTCCAGAGTGGTTTTACCAGCTAGCAATTCCACCAGCAATGAAGGACTGTTCCTCTTTTTCTACAACCTCTCCAGCATCTAGTGTCACCTGAGTTTTTTATCCTAGCCTTTCTGACTGGTGTAAGGTGGAATCTCAGGGTTGTTTAATTTGCACTTCCCTGATGACTAAGAATGTTGAACATTTTTTTAAGTGCTTCTCACCCATTTGTTATTCCTCAGCTGAGAATTCTTTGTTTGGCACTATACCCCATTTTAAATAAGGTTATTTGGTTCTCTGGAGGCTAACTTCTTGAGTTCTTTGTATATATTGTTTATTAGCCCGCTATCATATATAGGATTGGTAAAGTTCTTTTCCCAATCTGTTGGTTGATATTTTGTCCTATTAAAAGTGTTCTTTGCCTTACAGAAGCTTTGTAATTTTATGAGGTTCCATTTGTCAATTCTTGATCTTAGAGCATGAGCTATTGGTGTTCTAGGAAATTTTCCCTTGTGCCCATGTGCTCAAGGCTCTTCCCCACTTTCTTTTCTGTTAGTTTCAGTGTACCTGGTTTTATGTGGAGGCCCTTGATCCACTTGGATTTGAGCTTTGTACAAGGAGATAGGAATGGATCAATTTGCATTCTTCTACATGCTAACCACCAATTGAGCCAGCACCTTTTCTTGAAAATGCTGTCTTTTTCCACTGGATGATTTTAGCTCCTTTGTCAAAGATCAAGTGGCCATAGGTGTGTGGGTTCATTTCTGGGTCTTCAATTCTATTTCATTGATTCACCTGCCTGCCAATGTACCAATACCATGAAGTTCTTATCACAATTGCTCTGTAGTACATCTTAATGTCCGGGATGGTGATTCCACCAGAAGTTCCTTTATTGTTGAGAATAGTTTTGGCTATCCTGGGTAGTTTTGTTATTCCAGATGACTTTACAAATTGCTCTTTCTAAGTCTGTGAAGAATTGAGTTGGAATTTTGATGGGGATTGCATTTGAATCTTTAGATTGCTTTAGCCAAGATGGCCATTTTTACTATATTAATTCTGCCAATCTATGAGCATGGGAGATTTTTCCATCTTCTGAGATCTTCGATTTCTTTCTTCAGAGACTTGAAATTCTTGTCATACAGATCTTTTACTTGCTGAGGTAGAGTCACACCAAGGTGTTTTATATTATTTGTGACTATTGTGAAGGGTATGTTTCCCTAATTTCTTTCTCAACCTGTTTATTTTTTTTGTAGAGGAAAACTGACTCTTTTGAGTTAACTTTATATCCAGCTATTTTGCTGAAGTTGTTTATCAGGTTTAGGAGCTCTCTGGTGGAATTTTTGGGGTCACTTAATATACTATCATATCATCAGCAAATAATGATAATTTGAATTCTTCCTTTCTAATTTTTATCCCTTTGATCTACTTTTGTTGTCCAATTGCTCTGGCTTGGACTTCAAGTACAATATTGAATAGGAAGGGAGAGAGTGGGCAGCGTTTGCCTAGTTCCTGATTTTAGTGGGATTGCTTCAAGTTTCTTTCCATTTAGTTTGATGTTGGCTACTGGTGTGCTGTATATTGCTTTTACTGTGTTTAAGTATGGGCCTTAAATTCCTGATCTTTTTAAGACTTTTATCATGAAGGGATGTTGGATTTTGTCAAATGCTTTCTCAGCATCCAATGAGATGATCATATGATTTTTTCTTTGAGTTTGTTTATGTAGTGGATTACATTGATTGATTTCCATATATTGAACCATCCCAACATCCCTGGGATGAAGCCTACCTGATCATGATGGATGATCATTTTGAGGTGTTCTTGAATTCAGTTTGCAAGAATTTTATTGAGTAATTTTGCATCGATATTCATAAGGGAAATTGGTCTGAAGTTTTCTTTCTTTTTTAGGTCTTTGTGTGGTGTAGGTATCAGAGTAATTGTAGCTTCATAGAATGAATTGTGTAGAATACTTCCTGTTTCTATTTTGTCTAATAGTTTGAGGAGTATTGGTATTAGATCTTCTTTGAAGGTCTGATAAAACTGCTCTAAACCCATCTGGTCCTGGGTTTTTTTTTCCTTTTTTTTTTTTTTTTT
>NW_022196913.1:105806713-105830870 GCF_008632895.1 Mastomys coucha | reverse complement strand
TTTTTTTTTTTTTTTTTTGGTTAGGAGAATATTAATGATTCTTTCTATTTTGTTAGCAGATATGGGTCTATTTAGATCATTTATCTTATCCTGATTTTACTTTGGTATCTGGTATCTGTATAGAAAATTGTCCATTTCATCCAAGTTTTCCAGTTTTGTTTAGTATATGCTTTTGTAGTAGGACCTGTTGATTTTTTGGATTTCCTCAGTTTCTGTTCTTATGTTTCCCTTTTCATTTCTGATCTTGTTACCTGGAATACTGTCTCTGTGCCCTCTACTTAGTCTGGCTAAGGGTTTATCTATTTTGTTGTTTTTCTCAAAGAACCAGCTCCTTGTTTGGTTGACTCTTTGTATAGTTCTTTTTGTTTCTATTTGGTTGATCTCAGCCCTGAGTTTGATTATTTCCTGCCTTTGACTCCTCTTTTTTTTTTATTAGATATTTTCTTTATTTACATGTAAATTTCTCCTTTCCCAGTTTCCCCCCCAAAAAACAAAGAAACAAACAAAAACGACAAAAACAAACTCCTGTTGCCTCCCCCCTCCCCATGCTTGCCATCCACCCTCTCCCACTTATTGGCCCTGGCATTCCCCTACACTGGGGCACAGAACCTTCACAGGGCCGAACTCCTCTCCTCCTATTGATAATCTAATTTGCAATCCTATACTATACACATGCTGCCAGAACAATCAGACTCCTCTTGTGTGAATTTGCTTCTTCTTGTTCTAGAGTTTTCAGATGTGCTGTCAAATCACTGGTGTATGCTCTCTCCAGTTTCTTTTTTGAGGTACTTAGATCTATGAGTTTTCCTCTTAGGACTGCTTTCAGGTGTCCCATAATTTTGGGTATGTTGTGGCTTCATTTTTATTAAACTCAAGAAAATCCTTAATTTCTTTCCTTATTTCTTCCTTGACCAGGTTATCATTGAGTAGAGTGTTGTTAAGCTTCCACATGTTATGTGGGCATTCTATTGTTTATGTTGTTATTGAGGAGCAGCCTTAGTCCATGGTGATCTAATAGGATACAAGGAATTATTTCAATCTTCTTGTATCTGTTAAGGTCTGATTTGTGACTAATTATATGGTCAGTTTTGGAGAAGGTACCATGAGGTGCTGAGAAGAAGGTATATCTTTTTGTTTTAGGATAAAAAGTTCTAGAGATATCTGTTAAATCCATCTGTTTCATAACTTCTGTTAGTCTCACTGTGTCTTTGTTTAGTTTCTCTTTCCATGATCTATCTTTTTGAGGAAGTGGGGTGTTGAAGTCTCCCACTATTATTGTGTGTGGTGCTATGTGTGCTTTGAGATTTAGTAAAGTTTCTTTTATGAATGAAGATATCCTTGCATTTGGAGAATAGAGGTTCAGAATTGAGAGTTCATCTTGGTAGATCATATCTTTGATGAATATGAAGTGTCCCTCCTTATCTTTTTTGATCACTTTAGGTTGAAAGTCGATTTTATTCAGTATTACAATGGCTACTCCAGGTTGTTTCTTGGGACCATTTGCTTGGAAAATTGTTTTCCAGCCTTTTATTCTGAGGTAGTGTCTGTCTTTGTCACTGAGGTGCATTTCCTGAATGCAACAAAATGTTGGGTCTTGTTTATATACCCTGTCTGCTAGTCTATGTCTTTTTATTGGGGAGTTGAGACCATTAATATTAATAGATATTAAGGAAAGGTAATTGTTGCTTCCTGTTATTTTTGTTGTTAGAGTTGGAATTCTGTTCATGCAACTATCTTCTTTTAGTTTTGTTGGAAGATTACTTTCTTGCTTTTTCTAGGATGTAGTTTCCCTCTTTGTGTTGGAATTTTTCATTTATGATCCTTTGAAGGACTGGATTTGTGGAAAGATACTGTATAAATTTGGTTTTGTCATAGAATATTTTGGTTTCTCCATCTATGGTAACTGAGTGTTTTGCTGAGTATAGTATCCTGGGAAGGCATTTGTGTTCTCATAGGGTCTGTATGACATCAACCCAAGGTCTTCTGGCTTTCATAGTCCCTGGTGAGAAGTCTGGTGTAATTCTGATAGGTCTGCCTTTATATGCCACTTGACCTTTTTCCCTCACTGCTTTTAATATTCTTTCTTTGTTTTGCGGCTTTGGTGTTTTGACTATTTTGTGATGGGAAGAATTTATTTTCTGGTCCAAACTATGTAGAGTTCTGAAGGCTTCTCATATGGTCATGGGCATCTCTTTTTAGGTTTGGGAAGTTTTCTTCTATAATTTTGTTGAAGATATTTACTGCTCCTTTAAGTTGGAAGTTTTCACTCTCTTCTATACCTATTATTCTTAGGTTTGGTCTTCTTATTGTGTCCTGGATTTTCTGGATGTTTTGTGTTAGGAGCTTTTTGCTTTTTGCATTTTCTTTGACTGTTGTGTCAATGTTTTCTATGTTATCTTCTGCACCTGAGATTATCTCTTCTATCTCTTGTATTCTATTGGTGATGCTTGCATCTATGGCTCCTGACTTCTCTCCAAGGTTCTCTATTTCCAGAGTTGTTGCTCTTTGTGATTTCTTAATTGTTTCTGCTTCCATTTTTCGGTCCTGGATGTTTTGTTCAATTCCTTTGGTTGTGCTTTCCTGTAATTCTTTAAGGGATTTTTGCGTTTCCTCTTTAAAGACTTGTACTTGTTTACATGTGTTCTCCTGTATTTCTTTAAGGAAGTTATTTATGTTCTTATTAAATTCCTCTATCACAATCATGAGATATGATTTTAGCTCCAAATCTTGCTTTTCCAATGTGTTGGGGGTATCCAGGACTTGCTGTGGAGGAGTACTATGTTCTGATGATGCCAAGTAGACTTGGTTTCTGTTGGTAAAATTCTTGTGTTTGCCTTTAGCCATCTGTTAATCTCTGTTGCTAGATGTTTGTATTAGCCAGGATTCTCTAGAGTCACAGAACTTATGGTAGTATCTATGTAGTAAAGGAATTTATTGATGACTTACAGTCTGTAGTCCAACTCCCAACAATGGTCGGCAGCAGCTGTGAATGGAAGTTCAAAGATCCAGCAGTTGCTCAGTCTCACAAGGCAAGTAGATGAAGCAGAGAGAGCCTTCCTTCTTCCAATGTCCTTATATAGGTCTCCAGCAAAAGGTATGGCCCAAATTAAAGGTATGTGCCACCACACCTTTAATCCCAGATGAACTTGCTTGAACTCGTAGATCTTCCAGTCTTAATCTTCTAGGAGTCATAGCCACTATGCCACCACACCTTTAATCCCAGATGATCTTGAACTCATAGATCTTTCTATCTTAATCCTCTGGGATTCATAGCCACTTTACCTCAAGATCTCCATGCCAAGATTCAGGTCCGAAGCTTGTATCTCTCAGCTTCCAGATTAGGGCCAGGTGAGCCTTCTAATTCTGGATTGTAGTTCATTTCAGATATAGTCAAGTTGACAACCAGGAATAGCCACTACAATGTTCTTACTGTCTCTGGCTGGAGCTTGTTCCTCCTGTAGGTCTGTAAGCCTGTGTCAGCACTTCTGGGAGATCAGCTCTACCCTGGTAGGACCCATGTGCAGTGGGCTGTGTATCAGCCGACCCTCCTGGGTGCAGATGGATGAATGAGGGCTGTAGCTTCTGTGGCCTGTGCCTCCCAGCTGGTCCCACTCTTGCCAATAGATAATCCAAATAAAACTAAACAGAAATGCTGGAGCTAACTAATATGATTAGTTAAATGGACTTAACAGATATTTACAAGACATTTTACTGATTCACAAAATAATATACCTTCTTCTCAGCACCTTAAAGGATTTTCTCCAAAACTGACTATATACATGTATACAAAGCAGTTCTCAACAGATACATTAAGACTGAAATAATATCCTGCATCCTATCTGACCACCACAAACTAAATCTGTGTATTAAGCAAAACAAGAGAAAGCGTAAAAATTCATGGAAACTCAGCAACTTCCTATTGAATGAAAATATGAGTCAAGATGGAATTCAAAAAAAAAAAAAAAAAACCTTTTAGAATTGAATGCCCAAACTTATAAGGAACAATGAAGATAGTCTAAGAGGCAACTTCATAGCACTAACTTCATATATACATATATGTATATATATGCATATATCATATAAGTTATATGTATCATATATAATATATATGAGATATATCATATTAGTAACAAAATACCTGAAAACTCTAGAACAACAAAGCAAAAGAAATCATACACAAAAGAAGAAGAAACAAGAAATAATCAAACTCTGCTAAAAACAATTGAATAGAAACAACCAATCAGAGAAAAGAAATACAAAGAATCAGCGAAAAATCAATGATTTGCTTTTAAACAAATTATTAAAGTTGACCAACCCTTAGCCAAATTAACTAAAAGGCTGAGAGAGAAGAATCAAATTAACAAAATTAGAGATCAAAAGGGGGATATAATAACAGACATGGAGAAAATCAAGAGAATCATAAAAACACACTTTATTTATAAAACCTGTACTCTACCACATTGGAAAGATCTAAAAGAAGTGTATACTTTTTTTGTTATATTCTACCTACCAAAGTTAAACCAAGATCATATAAGCAACTTAAACGGACCTATAATCCCTAGTGAAATAGAAGCAGTATTTATGTCCCTTGTCCTCCAAAAAAAGCAGTCCAGGGCCAGATGGTTTTAGTGCAGAATTCTTCCAGATTTTCAATAAAGAATTAATGTCATTACTCCACAAATTATTACACAAAATAGAAACAGAAGGAACTTTATCCAATTATTTTTATGATGCCAAATTTTCCCTGATAATCACATAAAGAGCCAACAAGGAAAAAAATTACAGAACAATTTCCCTTATGACCATAGAAGCAAAACTATAAATAAAATACTTCTCAGGAAAGTACTTGCACACTAAATCCAAGAACACATCAATCATAAAGATGATCCACCATGATCAAATAGGCTTCATCAAATTCAGAGATGCAAGGATGGTTCAATGTACATAAATCAATAAATGTAATCCAACATATAAACCAACTGAAAGACAGGAACCACATGATCACCTCATTAGGTATCAAAAAAATCCTTCAACAAACCCCAACATCCTTTAATGATAAAAGTCCTAGAGATTAGGGTTGCAAGTTACTTGGCTCAATATAATAAAGGCAGTAATTAAATGGAGAGAATCTCAAAGCAATTCCACTAGTATTAGGAACAAGATAAGGTTATCCACATCCTCTGCACCCATTCAATATGGTTCTTGAAGTCTTAGCTAGAGCAATAAGAGAACTAGAGATCAAGGGGATACAAATAGGAAGGAAAGAAGTTAAGGTATTTTTATTTGCATATTTATATACATTATAATTTCACCAAAACTTCTGGCAAAGTAGCAGAATATATATATTTAACTCACAATAAAAGATGACAGGACAAATGACTGAGAAAGAAATCAGGGGAACAATACCCTTCACAGTAGCCTCAAAAACGTCTTGGGGTAACTCTACGGAAGTGATAGGTTGGCATAGTAAAAACTTTAGGATTTCGAAGAATAAAATTGAAGAAGATACAGAAAATGGAAAGGTCATGGATCAGAAAAGTTAATATAATAAAAATAGTTATCCTACCAAAAGCAATCAGATTCAATGCAATCTCCATCAAAATTATAACACAATTTTTCACAGAACTTGAAAGGAAAAGAAATTCAGCTTCATATGGAAACATGGGAAAACCAGGATAGATAAAATTATCCTGAATAGTACAAGAGCTGCTGGAGGTATCACTCCCTCTTATCTCAAATTGTACTACAGATATATAGTAATAAAACCAGCACTGTTTGGAACCCAAAACAGACATGCTGATCGATGGAATTAAATTATACAACTGAAGTTCAATCATATATAATTGAATATTGGACTGAAGTTCACATATTTATAGACATCTAAGATTTTATATATATATATATATATATATATATATATATATATATATATATATGCAAGAAATGCACAGTGGAACAAAAAGGCATCATCTTCAACAAATGGTACTGTTCAAGCTGGATGGCTCTACGTAGAATGCAAATCGATCCATACTTATCACTGTGTCCAAAGCTCAATTCCAAATGTACCAAAGGCCAACACACAAGGCTAGATTTACTGCGTCTGGTAGATTCATTAGTATATGAAAAGACTTTCTGAACAGAAAACATAGTACAGACACAAAGAGCAACAATTGACAACTAGGACCTTATGAAACCTAAAACTTCTGTGTGGCAAAATAAATCACCATTTAGGCAAAATGACAGCCATCAGAATGATAAAAGATTCTTGGCAACTACACATCCCATAAAGTGCTCATATATAAAATACATAACTTACTAAACTACTGTACATTGAGAACATTTTTAAATGGGGTACAGATCTAAACAGAGACCTCTCAAAAGAGGAAACTGAAATGACTGAGAAACAAAGAACAAGTCCATATTCTTAGTCATTGGGGAAATACAAATCAAAAATACTTTGAGATTTCTCTTAATATCTGTCAGAATGGCCAAGATGGATGAAACACATCACAGTTCATGTTGACAAATATGTGGAATAAGGGAAACAAACATTGGTAAGAATGAAAAACTTATAGAGCCACTATTGAAATCATTGTGGCATTTTTCTGGAGAAGCTGGGAGTTGAATCTACTTCAAGATCCACCTATACCCCCTACACCGAAAGGATGCCACATTCTTCTACTGAGGCACTTGACCAACCATATTCTTTGCTACTCTATCCAGAGCCAGACATGGAAACACCCTAGATAACTGTCTAGGGTGGATAGCAGAATGGATAAAGAAAATGTGGTACACTTACATAGTGGAGTATTGGCAAGTAAATGAATGGAGCTAGAAAAAACATCATCCCAGGCAAAGTAACCGAGACTTCAAAAGACAAAAAATAGTATATATTCAATAACATGTCAGTGTTAACTATAAGTTTTCAATAAGCACAGTACAATTCCTATACCCACAGATGTAAGGTATAGAGTGTTAGTGTTCCATTGTTGTGAAGAGACATCATGACCCATGCAGCTCTTATAAAGGAAAGCAACTAATTGGGGATTAGTTGTAGTTTCAGAGATTATCCATTATCATCAGGTTGGGATACAGTCATGGTGCTGGAGAAATATCTAATTGTCTAGGTGCTTTATCTCTTGGTCCTCAGGCAGTAGGTAAAGGAGAGGTGGAGAGAAGGAGGAACCGAGGGGGGGGAGGAGGAGGGGGAGGGGAAGGGGGAAGGAGAGGGAGAGGGAGAGGGAGAGGGAGAGGGAGGAGAGGGAAAGGGAGAGGGAGAGGGAGAGGGAGAGGGAGAGAGAAAAAGAATGTAGGAATTTGAGAATTCATATGCAAACCTATTAAAGCAGTAGATTCTTAAAATATATACATACATGAAAAAAATCTAAATGGAATCATGAAATAACTGGGGAGACAAAACTCCAACTTGACATTTCTTATTACCAAATGAAACATCTAGAATGGGTTACACTGAATTGAGTTGTTGGCCAAAGGAACCCCCTGAATGTTCCCAAACAACCCAGGCTATTTCCAAGGCTATTGGTTGTTCTTCTCAAACTGATGCTAGGTCCTATTGCTTAAGACAAAACCTACACAACTCATTGAACATGAAAAAGTTGAGCCAGTGCCTAGTTAGGACCTTTACCCTACTGACTAGTGTTCACGGGGATGAAAGCTACTCTGCATGCTACTAAAGGGAAAAGGTAAACACCAAACCAGCTACAAAGTTTTCAATCTATGATGGTGATCAGTCTTCAAGATACTCTGGTACAATATGGGCACAAAGCTTATAGAAGAAACCAACTCATATCTTATTTGATTTAAAATCCACCCTATGAGATAAAGCCAATAAACACTGCTTGGGTGAACAAGAATCTGACCAAATACTATTGTTCTGAATGTAACAATCAAATGAGTCTTAATGACAGTCTACTGTATTTATAGGTCAGGGTCTTACTCAGCCATCATTATAGAAATTTCTTCCCATAATATATAGGAACAAATACAGAGACCCACAACTGGACACTGTGTAGAGTGATAAACCTTGGAACACTGAGTCCTAATGGGATATCTCCATCAAAACCCTTTCTTTCAGGGCTCAGGGAAACTTTTGGAAGAGGAGGTGGAAAGGTTCTAAGAGTCAGATGGGATAGAAGACACCAGGAAAGCAAGGCCTTCTAAACTGAGCAGGACCAACACACATATGAACTCAGAAACTGTGGCATTACACATAGGGCCAGCAAAAGTTTAAATCAGGGGCTGTAGAGATGGCTCAGCAGTTAAGAGCACTGATTGCTCTTCTAGAGGTCCTGAGTTCAAATCCCAGTAACCACATGGTGGCTCACTACCATCTGTAATGAGATCTGATGCCCTCTTCTGGTCTGTCTGAAGATTCTACAGTGTGCTTACATATAATAAATAAATAGAACTTTTTTAAAAAAAGTTTAAACCAGATGGAGTCCCAGCACTGAGAGGGGAAGTGGACAAAAATCTTCATCCCTAACCCAGAAGTTATCTCTAGTGGATAATCACCCACAAAAGAAAACTTAATTTTCCCTGTTAGAGCATTACTGGATAGACAAAATGCTCTTAAGGGAAGTCTATGCTCAGTAGTAGATGGACAACAGAAAAAAAAAAAACCCATGTCATTTTTGGAGTCTTCTGTGTATATATTATGGCTTCTAGTTTTGTGTCTTTACAGATTTCTGTTTGTTTGAATCTGTGAATCTTTGTGTCTATATGTGTTTCTTGTGCTTTTTCTTTGACTCATTTTCTTCTGTTTTGTCCTGTTCTAGTTTATTTTTATGTTATGTATTATTATTTTTAGATACCTGTTTATATTCTAATGAGAAAGAGAGAAAGTGATGGGAGTGGATTAGAGTAGGAGGGTAATAGGAAAGATCTGGGAGAAGTTAGGTGAGCAGAAACTGCAATCAGAATATATTGCATAAAAAAGCCTATTTTCAATTTTTAAAACAAGAAAAGAAGTTATCAACCAGGGTGTGTAATAGTGATTAATAGAGACTGTGGGGAAACCCTGCAAATTACAGTCACAATTTTCCATGTCCAGATAGCACTTCTAAGCTGAAGAGAAAATGGAGGACTCCCTTTACCAGCAGGGATTCCCTTCTCTGACCTTGTCTGGGGAGCCTGACATCCCCTACTCTCTACCTAGGGAAGATCGAATAATCCTTGGCAGACCTACAAGTCCAACTTCCTCTTTCCTAATAAGAATCTACCCAGAAAGTAGCATGGATTCCTGGAATGCCTGTCCATACAAATGAGGTATTCATAGTCAATGACTTTACAATCGCCCTGAAAATTACTTCCCACTCTTCAAGTTTCATATATAGCTCCGGCCAATGAAATAAAGTATATGTGCACAAGGCCACCCTGAAAAGGCATGTGCACAAGTTAAGATCATCTAAGAGAGCTGTTTCGTTAAAGTCCTTGGAGAAGCCCTCACCCCTCACACTCAGTCAGACCAAGATTCTCAAGACTATATCCAGATTCCACTTCGTCCTTCCAGCCTGTGTGTGGTGGTGCCTGGAGACCCTGAAGGAGGAAAGGCAAGATGCAGAACCACAGCAGGACCCCAACACACATACCACAAGAGACTGAGATCAGTGTGGAGGAAAAAGGGATTGTGTTAAGTTAGGTAACAAGAAGTCAGAAGTTTAAGTTCTAGCATCCTATGGAACAGTGGGGGCTATATTTCATAGTAACCTATATTTTTACAAATAACTAGAAGAGAGGAAATTGAAAGCAACAATAAAAAAAGGGATAAAGTGATTTATAAATAGGAATTATATGTTTCATGGTGTATTTTGTCAGAATGTATTTTTATCATCCTTGGGTAAATTGAAAGCATCACATTTGTTTATAAGACTGATAAGTTAGATATAAGAATTTTGTTTGGCAGTTAAGTTCACTCAAAAATGAATTTAAATTGTGAAATCTCTTTACGAAAAGTAATGCTAAGGAGGAGTGATCAAGTCCCCTGATCCAAGCATCCTACTTGTCTGTTTAATCATCCTACCCACAAATAAGCACAGTGTTTATACTGCTCAAAACTTCAACTTAAAACATGGTGATGGAAACATTAATGATTTGGATTTGATCATGATATGTACTAAACATGTGTATCTAAGGATTATACTGTACCCATGCATTTGTATCATTAAAGAGAAGTTACTAAAGAGAAAGAAATGGGATTTCTCATAAGATTTTAGGGAATAAAATAACATCCATGAGGCATAGCTCTGGTCCCTAGGTGGAAAATGGCTGTGCGCTGGATATTTCTTTTGAGATTGTTGCTTTGTTGTGCATACCAATCACTGTTGCTGGGGCAGGCACATCACTTAGGTGAAATGTGTTAATTAAACAGTTAATTGTGGTGTCTGATCAGCACACATTTTTGTAGATTGAAAATGTGTCTGAATCTTATTTTCATGGCATTATCACATTGTCCCCTCCAGTGGTTTCTTTTTTTTACTTTTTTTCTTTTTTTCTTTTTCTTTTTTGTGATGGAATATATATGTACAAATACAGGGACATCCATACACCTGGATCATTGCAATTATTTTAAATGCAACAAATAAATCAAGACCCTAAGAAAACAAGTGAGAAAATCCTCCATTGATTGAGATGAATTTTCTCACCATTCAGGGGTGAGAGTTTGAAATAATTGGTTTGAGTTCAAAGTAAAAACACACAGAAATAATTAATCTATGGTAAAACAAAATAATTTCCTGATGGTATGGCACTGACTTGGAACAGGTTCAGAAAACTTTCTAGCGATGATCAGTATGTTCCATCTCTTGAGGTGGACATACATTGTATGTTCTCTGTACTGATCAAAACTCATTAAGGTGCAACACAAAGATAAAAGTATTCATTGAGTAGAATTACATTTTAACTTAAAACTTCAGAAGTCTTAAAATAAGGCTACTTTCTAGTGTTCTTAAATTAGTGATATTTGTGGTTTGAATAGTACCTTAAGGTTGTTGATGGTGGGCCCTTTTGTCTAATCCTAGAACCATGAACTCTGATTCAGAGCAGTGGGTCTAGGCATCAGACCCCAGGACTGCTACCTATAGCTGAGTCCTTAAGGAACCAGGGCTTCAGTATTCTTATCAGCCACCTATGGATACTATCAGCTCTGGCCTCACATAGTGGTATGATTGCATGTGGGTGAACGCCATGGTGTGAGAATGGAGTTTCAAGATCAGTCTTTCACTTTCTATGAGACAAGGACTCTTGTTTGCTGTTATGCATGCTGGGCTAGCTGGCCCGTGAGTTCCTGGGCTTCTTTTGTCTCTGCCTCCCATGTTCCCATAGGAGTACTGGGATTGCAGGTGCTTGTGCTGTGCATCTAGCTTGTACATGGCTCTGAGGATTTGATCTGTGGTTCACAAGCTTGTAAGCCATGTGCTTTATCTACAGAGCCAATATCTCAACCTCTGGCTCTTTTAAGTGCATAGAAAGCTCTGAGACTGTCGGATATTGGTCAGAACAGTTTGATACCAGGATGCTTTCCCTGACAGTGATCTGGATCATTTGGAATTGTAGAGGTTAAAGTCCTTAATCAATGCTACAAGTCGCAGGTCTTGGGGTGAAGAGCATCACCACTGAGTGCGTGCTTGCTCTGCTCAATGGGCAAATAAAAGTATGCATGTTTGAAGACTGTTTATCAGGCCAATTAGTGGAAGAGAGAGCGTTCTCCCTACAAATCGGTAGCAACACTGTGTAACTTCTTGAAAGATAAGCAGGGCTGAGAGCAGTACATAACCTTTCAAAGCTGAATAAACTCCATAGATGTTAGGAAAGATTCTCAGTGAATATGAAAACGAAATGCTGCAATAGTTTGAGAGGTTTTGATGCTAGATCAATAATTCTGATAAGCTTTTACTGGGCTTTCTTTCCTTTCTTTTTCTAGAGAGATAAACTTATGAAAATGTCAGGTGTGCATTCCCCCCTCAGGGAATAAATGCAAGGTGCATTCAAGTGATGTTAAATTAATGTTCCTTCACTGCTTTTATTGAGAGCCTATTATTATCTAGATACAGCTCTGGGAGCAAAGGAAGATGTATAGAGAATAGAAATTCTCTGGGGAATTTCAGCTATGGGAGGAGGGATGTATGTGCACAAATCACTGCAACACCCAAGCTTAGCAAGCAGGCTGCCCTGGAGACAGAGCAAACCCTGCTAGGAGGGCTGTTGGGGGAAGGAATTCTGAACTGGGAGTTGAGAGATACTTGATAGAGCTGTTGCCATGTGAATCCAGTGATAAGGATTTCTTTAGTAGTGAGGGTATGATAGACACAGGGTCCAAGACCAAATGAATCCATATCGCCCATCATTCACACCCTTTCCTTTGCATCTTCAAGATAGGGCAAAGAACAAGAATCAATGTCAAAATGATTTTTTTTTTAAAGAAATGTAGAATCCTCTTAACAAAATGTTTCCCCTTAAAGGCTGAGAGGATCATGTCAGTCAGGGAATGACAGCATTTCTTACTGTGCCCAAACAAGCAATCCTTACTGCCTCCAAATGTTGGTTGATTGTGGGAGAAAAAGAGATTTTTATATTTAAGTAGACCTTTGGTCTCAATTATCACCTAATTATGTGGAACCAGGATCCAAGAAGAATGAATACACCTATCCTATCCTTAGGGACCAGAGCCTTTTATGATAAAATTGTAAGCAACAGAGGATATATACATGCCTGACTTCAATCATCACATGTCCTATAAGATAAGGTAGTAACGACTTTCAGTGTTGGTAAGTTAGATTACAACTCCTCATTTTCTACCTACAAGGAGCTGAGAAAAAATGTGCATATGACTTTAGTGAATGACAGAGTGAAAGTGATCTCAACAAAGGGTGGAATCTGTGCTGAATCTTAGGTCTCTCAGAGGGTGGTAGTGTCTGGAGACAGAAGAGTGTCCTGTGAATAGCAGGACAACAAACTGCCAGGCTGTGATGGTGATATGCCTCAGTGTGCTGGTTTAGATGGAGAGCAAGAATTTATCCAGCTTATGAAAGGGTTTCTAGATTTCATGGTTCTTTCAAACATACCATTCCTTTCTTTCACAGTTCATATATATTAATCTAGATTTCTTTTCTATGTGATAGTATGACTACAAAGCAGCTTGGAGACAAAAAGGCTTAGGTTACAATCCATTGTTGAGAGAAGCAAAGGCAGGATTCTGGAACAGAGACTGAGAGGAGATGCTGCTGTTTACTGGTTTTCTCCTTCTATCTTGCTCAGCTACCTTTTTTTTTTTTTTATACAGTCTAGGCCCACCTGCCTAGGGATGGTAACACCCCACAATGGGCTGGTCCAACTACATCAATTAGCAATCAAGGAAATGGCTCAGAGACATACTCACGGGCCAGTCTGTTGGAGGCAATTCCTCAGTTGAGTTTCCAGCTTCCCCAAGATAGTAGGTTGTATCAAACTGATGATGAATACTTACCGGCATGCATACTACAATAGTTTCATTCCATCAGTATGAATAATGAGCACCCAAGGTGTTTATCCAATTCACGCAGCATGCAAATAAATGATTGGTAGATACTATCAATCTGGTTTTTCTTGGTTCTAAGATGCCCTTGATGATATTGCCTCAGAATTGTGAAACTGTGCTTCATTCAATGTTAGTAACAAAATGTAAGTACAAAAATGCAAGTACAAAAATGCATGCATGTGAACACACACACACACACACACACACACACACAGGGGGTAGGGGCCATCATTTTACCTTAAGATAACAGCTTTGATGATAATCATGCAACTTTCTAGCTTTGTCTTGGGCTATGTCTATTATCTCTTACTTCATTAGAGGTCCTAGATTTTTTACTTAGACTAACCGCTGTGGATCGAAATTTCAATAGTAATCTGGATCAGGTTGGGTAGAATTCTATTTTGCATTTGCAGTTTCTGCCAGGTCTCAATGTTTATAGAAAGTACAGTTCTCTCTTAGCATATAGTTATTCTAGAAAGTCTTTCCTATCTCAATTCTTTGCAGGTGCTATTTGATAACTACACCATTCAGCTCTGGCACAAGTGGCATAACACTTCTCTCATTACAAATATTTAAACTAATTGTACTTACCAGATAATTATTTTGCCTCTAGCAGTGACTAGGTAGCATGGAAAAGTAGTGGTTAGGAATTCGAGAAATGTATGAAGTCCAGGTACAGAGAAAAATGAAACTAAGCTGAATGCTTGGCTTTATTGACTCTGTCACTTAGTGTAGGACATGGAACTGTAATTGTCTTATTTATTCCCAATGTCTACTCAATCAACATGTTTTAAATTTTGAATAAATTGTAAATTATTATGCTAGAACCACTTGATGGAGGTAAAAATGGCTGTCAGATCATTCTTCAGTTTTTAAATTGTTCTGACATAGTAGCAGTTGTCAAAACAATGGACTTGGGTCTGGAGGAGCCTTGTGGAACTCCAAGAGTCCCCTGCTTCCCTGGGTAGGCAAGCAGGTCCCCAAGAATACTCAATTTGGATACCTGCCCCACAAATCCCCTTGCAGTCTGGTCTGCTGGAATATAGCCAGCAGAGATGAGTTGTGCCCAGTCTTCTGACCTTCATTAACTGGGATTGGGCATACCCTTTGTTCCTTAGGAGCCTTGTGGGGTCACCAAAAACATTCTGCTTCCCTATGGAGGTCTGTAGGTCCCCAAGAATAGCTAGGTTGGATACATTCCTGCCCCACTAATCCCCTCCCAGTCTGGTGCCAGGAGCACAGCCAGGAGAAACCTGTAGGGGCCCTAAGAGCTACCAGTTTGGAATATTCCCATGCCAGTCCCTTTCCAGTGAGGTCTACTTGAGGCACAGCCAGCAAAGTCATGTCCCCTCCCATTCATTGTCTGGCCCACTACTCCTCCTGACTTCCCAAGAAGTCCTGCCATCATCAAGAGAAACATTAGAAAGTCTACATACTCATGGAAATTGAACAACTCTCTACTTAGCAGTCACTGGGTCAGGGAAGAAATAAAGTAAGAAATTAAAGACTTTCTAGAATCTAATGAAAATGAAGGGCACAACATACCTAAACTTATAGGACAGCATGAAAGCAAGAGGTAAGAGGAAAGTTCATAGCACTAAGTACCTTCATAAAGAAATTTGAGAATTCTCATACTAAGAAATTAAAAGCTCTAGGCAAAAAGAAAAAAAAAGAATCAAACACACTTAAGAGGAATAGATAGCAGGAAATATCAAAATCAGGAAATCAGGGCTGAAAGCTATCAATTAGAAACAAACAAACAAAGAAAAAAACAATTCAAAATATCAACAAAACCAAGAGCTGGTTCTTTGAGAAAATGAACAAGATAGACAAAATTTTAGCCATAACTAACTAAAGGGTAGAGAGTCAGTACCCAAATTAACAAAATCAGAAATAAAAAGGTAGACATAACAGACATGGAGGAAATTCAAATAGTCATTAGGTCTTACTTCAAAAGCCTGTACTCCACAAAATTTGAAGATCTAAATACAATAAACAATTTCCTAGACATATACCAATTACCAAAGTTAAATCAAGGTAAATTATAACCCCTAAGGAAATAGAGGTAGTCATTAAAGGTCTTCCAACCAACAATAAATAAATAAATAAATAAATAAATAAATAAATAAAAATAAAAAGCCCAGGGCCATATGGTTTTAGCACAGAATTTTACCAGAATTTCAAAGAAAAATTAACACCAATACTCCTTGAACTACTTCACAAAATAGAAACAGAAGGAATATTGCCAAAATTCATTCTATGAGGCCACTGTCAGCCTGATGCCTAAACCACACCTAGACTCAACAAAAAAGAGAATTTCAGACCAATTTTTCTCATGAACATCAGTGCAAAAATATTCAATAAAATACTTGCAAACCTAATCTAAGAATACATCACAATTAAGTAGGATTCATCCCAGCAATTCAGGGATGACACAATATCAATATAATCTACCATATAAG
The DNA here is from genome assembly GCF_008632895.1 of Mastomys coucha. Taxonomy (NCBI): domain Eukaryota; kingdom Metazoa; phylum Chordata; class Mammalia; order Rodentia; family Muridae; genus Mastomys; species Mastomys coucha. The sequence goes on along the minus strand of NW_022196913.1, from coordinate 105,814,877 downwards.
CAAACTGAAACTAAAAAAAAAACCAGCATGATCATATCATTAGATGCTTAAAAAGCCTTTCACAAATTCCAACACACCTTCATGTTAAAAGTCTTGGAATATCAGGGATAGATACAAGGTACATACCTAAGCATAAGTGCAATATACAGTAAGACGATATCTAAATTAAATTACATGGAGAGAAACTTAAAGCAATTAAACTAAATCAGAGAAAAGATAAGGCTGTACACTCTTTCCTTATCTCTTCAAAATAGCAAATGAAGTTTTATCTAGAGCAATAACACAACTAAAGGAGATCAAAGGAGTACAAATTAGAAAGGAAGAAGTCAAATTATACTACTCACAGATGACATGAAAGTATGTATAAGTGACCCTGAAAATTCTACCAGACAATTCCTACAGCTGATAAACACCTTCAATGAAGTGGATATAAAATTAACTCAAAGAAATTAACCCTCCTTCAGACAAATGGCAAATAGGCTGAGAAGAAGTTAGGGAGACAATACCATTTACAATAGTCCCAAATAATATAAAATATCTTGGAATATCTATCACAAAGCAAATGAAAGACATATTTGACAAGAACTTCAAGTCTCTGAAGAAAGAAATTGAAGAAGATATTAGAAGATGGAAATATTTCCCATGCTTGCATAATAGTTGGATTAATATAGTGAAAATGGCCATATTACCAAAACAATCTACAGCTTCAATGCAATCAAAATTCCAACATAATTTTTACAGATATTGAAAAAATGATTCAAAATTTCTTATGGAAAAACAAAACCCCAGGATAGCTAAAACAACTCTGAAGAGTAAAAGAACTTTTGGAGTATCAACATCCTGACTTCAACCTGTATTGCAGGGCAATCGTAATAAAAACTGCATGGTATTAGTAAAGAAACAGATAGGCTGGTCAATGGAATCAAATCTAAGACCCAAAAATAAACCTACACACCTATGGACACTTGATTTTTTGACAACAAAGCCAATACCATACTGTGGAAAATGGAGAGTATCTTCAACAAATGGTGCTTGTGTAACTGGATGTCTGAGTGTAGAAGAATGCAAATAATCCCATGTCTATCATCCTGCAGAAAACTCAAGTCCAATTGGATCAAAGATCTCAATGTAAAACCAGATATACTAAATCTAATAGAACAGAAAGTGGAGAATAGCCTTGAACTCACTGTACTGGAGAAAACTTCCTGAACAGAACACCAATGGCTTAGGCGCTAAGATCAACAGTTAATAAATGGGACCTCATGAAACTAAAAAAGGCTTTTGTAAGGCAAAGGCCATTGTCAATAGGACAAATCAGCAGCCTACAGATTGGGAAAGGATCTTAGCCATCTCTATATCTGACAGAGGGCTAATACATAAATACCTCAAGAAGTTAGACATTAAACCGATTAACCCAATTAAAACATGGTGTACAGAGCTAAGAGGAGAATTCTCAACAGAGGAATCTCGAATGGCAGAGAAGCACTTAAAGACATGTTCAATGTCCTTGGATTCAGGGAAATGCAAGGCAAAATGACTCTGAGATTCCACCTTATCCCCATCAGAATGCCTAAAATCGAGTAACAGCATACCCTGGCGAGGATATGGTGAGGAGGAGCAGAAAAGCACTCCTCCATTTCTGGTGGGAGTGAAAGCTTTACAACCACTCCTGAAATCAATTTGGTGGGTTTTCTGAAAACTGGAAATAGACGTACCTCAGGACCTAAGCATATACCCCCAAAGTGCTCCACCATACCAAAAGAACGCTTCCTCAACTATGTTCATAGCAGTTTTATTCATAATAGCCAGAAGCTAGAAACATCTAGGGGCAGGGGAAGGGGATGTGTGAGGGGATGAGGAGGGAGGAATGGGGGAGGATCTGTGTGAGGGGAGACTGGAGGAGGAATAAGGGCATTGGGAATGATATTGGGATATAAAGTGAATAAAAAATAAACAAAACAAAACAAAAAGACCCCCAAACAAGTCAAAACCAAAACCAAAACAAAACAAACCCCCAAACCTATGAACTGGGTGGACCTTATATGTGCATGCTGAAAAGCAGTCACCAGGAAGACTGATGTTAAAGGACATCACTGAAAGTCTGTGAGTGGAATGGAATGTTTACTCTCTGCTCCTCTTCCCGTTGCAGTCTGCTCACCAGCATGATGAGTGTGTCCATTTCTCCTTTGCCCCAGAAAGGCTTCCTAAGGAAAATATACAAATGTGTTATGCTTTCCTCTTGCCTCTTGTTTATTAAAAATTTAAATATAAACTATATTTTCTGCTCTAAGCTCTATGAGCACAGAAGCGAATATGACCCAGTCCCTGACCTCAGACACATCACAGTCTAGTTAAGTAGCAAGAGAGCAAGCCACTGAGTCTTTCCCCTGCATTGCTGTGGTAGCTTCTACACAGATGTGCTGTCACAAACAGTGCTGCTCATTGTGGTGATTCCTACTGCTGTCTTTGTTCTCCTACATTCCATACTCTACCTCTTTTGTGTCTGGAATCATTCACTTTAATGGTGAGGATGCATTTTGGAAGGTTGAAACCAATCAATTACAGAAGACCAGATCTTAGTCGACAGAGAACTGTCTTAAGAAGAGTTATTTCCATCCTTCATGTCACAGTTTAGAAAAATATGACTCCACCTAGTAGCATATTTTCAGGTACAAGAATAGATGCCTAAAGATGCTCTGTAGAGAAAAATAATTAACAAGAGAAAAACAGAAAGTTATCCCATGACATCAAACTTCGTGTTTGTGCCCTAGCTATCTCATGATACCAACCATATTTCTGCCCTGATATACTTAGAGTTTTCTAAACAATATTCTCAGAATAAGAGTATTTCTGTGCTTGTTAGATAGAGATGAGATTTTTTTTAATTTGCCATATATATACATGTATATATATACACACACACATATATATATGTATATATATATATATATATATATACATATATATATGTCAGTTTTATTCATAATAGCCAGAAGCTAGAAGCAACTAGGGGCAGGGGAAGGGGATGTGTGAGGGGATGAGGAGGGAGGAATGGGGGAGGATCTGTGTGAGGGGAGACTGAAGGAGGAATAAGGACATTGGGAATGATATTAGGATGTAAAGTGAATAAAAAATAAACAAAACAAAACAAAAAGACCCAAAAACAAGTCAAAAACAAAAACAAAACAAAACAAACCCCCAAACCTATGAACTGGGTGATCTTATGTGTGCATGCTGAAAAGCAGTCACCAGGAAGACTGATGTTAAGGGACATCACTGAAAGTCTGTGAGTGGAATGGAATGTTTACTCTCTGCTCCTCTTCCTCAAAATATATATATATATATATTTTTGAGATAGGTGTTTTTATGCAGTGCAGGCTGGGCTTACTGCCCATGTAGCCTAGAATAGCCTTCATCTTACCAACAACTTCTTGTCCTAGCCTCCTGAGCTATAGAATTACAGTTGTGCACCATCATGCCAGGCTTAGATTGAATTTTAGTCATTTCAAATTAAAAGAATCCTTACAAAAAGTGATAATCAATACCAAAAGTGGGGATGAAAGTTTGGGGGACTGAAATATGAAGGTAGATTTATGACAAAGCAACAAGGAACTCTATTTGTTTAGAGACTGTTTTGCTATATAACTCTGGCTGCCCTGGAACTTACTATGCAGACTATGCTGGCCTCGAACTCATGGACATCCAAATGTTTTTGCCTCCTGAGTGATAGGAGATATCAATTTTTTAAATCATTACTACCCCTCTCCCACAAATACAGCTGTCATGCTCATCTACAATTTTGGAACCATTATTATTTTTTTTTTTTTTTGCAAGGTAGCACAGTATCTTATTGCAGCTTTCTAGGTTCCTATTGGGCTTAAACCTTATGTCCAAAACTCCATAATATTAGTGTGTTTTTTTATATATATATTTTGGATTGTAGGGTCTGTAATTTAGTCTTTGGTACAGTCCTACAACTCATGGATAAATTGATCCATCTGAAAGCAAAAAGAAGCTGAGTGTTCTTTTTTTAAAAAATATAAAGTCTCATGTAGGTGACTTCAGCAATCTCAACTTGTAAAGGTCAGACAGTGATGTGGACACTCAATGGAGTTGTGAAACCAAGTTTCTTAACCTCACAGTAAAATTAATGTGAGCACAGATAGGATGCTATGAAAGAGGGAAGGGGTGAGCATTTCCTGTGGCCTGGACAGCTGGGACACAATGTGGGGAAGGAATAGCATTGTCCTTACTTCATCTTCTAGCCTTCACTTCTCATTGAGGCAGGACTCTGGACAGAAGCCATTAATCTGAGGCCAAAGAGGATAGTCAGAATGTCTGGGCTATTGATAAGCCATCAAAAGGGCAGGATCTTGATTCAAAGATAATGATCAGACATGGTGTATGGCCTTGGTCTGGCAGTCTGCAGAAAATGAAACTGTCAGATAGCCAACTTGAATTTTAAAGAATATTTATGGCTAAGGAAACACTAAACATCACAAAATGTGGTCTGGATTTTGCATTCCCAAATATAAGCCTGTTCATTGCAGTATTGGAGGTTCAGCCAGAGCACAGGGTTTCTTGTCACTGTTTTGTTTCTCTCAGGAGTGGACCAGGGTGACAGCTAAGGGAGTTCACCTAATTGGGAGTCCTTGGAAATCATGTTGGTTCTGTAAGGAACATGGGTTTGTTAGTTTATTTCATGTTTGGCACAAGAAAACAGAGGGACCCATAGTTCTGTCTATTACCATTGAAGTACTGTATATGAGGATAGGACCAATGTATTCCTCATCTCTCCATAGGATATTTGATATTTATATGGATTAATAATTTCAGAGCTATTCATTGTAGGAGTCAGTTATATTTAACGCTGGAACAAAAATTTGAAACATCTTCCTGGTCCCCTGTAGGTCTCAGAGAGAGAGAGAAAAAAGATGTTATTAAATAACCCTACATCTAAAACATAATATCTGAGGCGAGAGAGATTGCTCAGTAGTTAAGAACACTTGATACTTTTCAGTTCTCAGAACCCCCATGGAAGCTCAGTACCATCTGCAATGCCAGGCATTCATTGGGAATAAAACACTGTCTTCTTGCCTCTGTGAGCAGCAGACACACACATGATGCCCAGACATACATGCAAACAATAAATATTTTTAAAGGAACATATGGAAGTGATATTGTTGCTAGCAGTGATTTTTGTCTATTTACAAGGAATCTGCACTTAATTACATGGGTATATTCAGAATTACATGTGTAAGTAAGACTTGATATAAAATTTAACACTCATTTGTATATAGTATGCAAATTTGTTTTCATCTTGCAATTAGAAATCACCTTCCTTGACTACCAGAAAGATCTGGGTCAATCTAAGTCTAAGACTCTCAAATGGTTCTTCTGTTCCTTTGAGTTATTTCAAGGTTAGTCAGAGTACAACTTACAGGAGTTGTCTCTGACCTTATACCATGTGAACTGTAAGGAGCAATTTTATGTCTTTGAGTGTGGCAGCAAGTGTCCTTCATTCCTTCACACATCTCCCTGGCCCTCTATTTTAGATTTTTCAGGTTAACTATTGAAAAGAGATTTCTGGAATCTAGAGACTTGGGGCTTCAAAAATAAATCTCTAAATAACTGATCAAAGTTCATATGAACTCAGAGAGACTGAAGTAGCAAATACAGGTCCTACAGGGATGTAAAGTAGAGCCCTGCAGACACTTATATTATAACTTTCAAGTGAGTGCTTTTATAGTACCTCTTGCTGTGTGGATGAGTGAATCTCTGATTCTTGTGCCTTCTCTTGGGGTTCTTTCCCCCCTGTTGGTATGCTTTGTTCAACACTGATGTGATAGTTTTCTTTTATATCATTATATTAAAAAAAGAAACAAATCTCTACTCCATAGCCAGTTTGCTCCTGGGAAGGGAAGGCATAGTCCGAGGAGAAGAGACGTAGTCAGTTCAATACAGAGCTTTCATGTGCTCCAATGGGATCCCACTCCTCAAGAACTCTCAGCTTTCCTGGAATTTTTGGCTCACTCTAGTATTGCCTGAACTAAGTTAGAGTCCTCCCAGATAATTATATTTTTCATTGAGATGACTAAAAGATAGAGTTCCCTCCATTTCAACATAAAGGAGTGCTGAAAGACTCCTTATCATTTTCATGGGGCCATCGCACATTAGTATAACATAGTAGAGAGTTTTCAACTGTTAGAAAAATTTAGATTAACTAAATTAAGGATTTACTGGACACTGTTAATTAAGACAGAATCACTATAAAAGGAAAAATTTATATGTATTATTAACAATCTTCCAATCACACGTTTTATTAAACTTCAAAAATAGGAGAATTCGATCAGGTACAAGGTGCTTTACTCAATAAAGACCATTTAACGAAATCAAAGTGCAAAGCACTGAGCCTTCATTAGATCAGGCCCAGTCTGGGTTCCTACTCTATTACCTACTAATGGTATTTCTTTGAAGAGCTTAATTAACCTCTTGGTTTTCCTTTTCTTTGAAACTAATGTGGTACCATGAATGATGTGAGACTTAATGAAACTATAAGTAAGGCAGTGTAAGTATTTCAACAAGAAATGATGTTCTCATTGAGGTGCCCAATTACTTTTCAGATCTTATCAATATATTTTCTTTCCTTTGTTTTTGTCTTGGATATATTCTTTTTTTACATTTCAATTGTTTCCCCTTTCTAGGTCTCCCCTTCCAGAATCCCCTGTCCCATCCCTCTGCCACTATGAAGGTGCTCTCCTACCCACCCACTCCCATCCTCCCATCCTGGCATTACCCTACCCTCGGGCATTGAACACCCTCAGGCCCAAGGGTGTCTCCTCCCACTGATGTCCAACAAGGCCATCTTCTGCCACATAGGTGGCCAGTGCCATGGGTTGCTCCATGTGTATTCTTTAGTTGTTGGCCCAGTCCCCAAAAGCTTCAGGGGGTCTGGCTTGTTTTCATTTATAGGATTATTCACAGTGTTTTGATAATTATTCAGAACTTTATAACTGTTGTGTACTAATCAGTGATAGATCCTACTTAACCTCTTTGGACGATGCTCAGTGTCCTAAAAGGTAAAAGATATCTCAAAATGATGCCCAAAAGGGACTGAAAAAATGTACAGAGAAAAAATATTTATACTCAAGTTCCCCATACATGTCTCTCCCTTTTTCGTTTTACGAGAACAAGTGGAATATAATTATGAAAACTCAATTAAGATAAGCTTGTCTTAAAAAATAAACACACACCCAATTTATACCATTCCTGAGAATTAGTTTGGTAGGAAAAAAAAGTTTGCATAATATTGTTAAATTTCTCATTCAACTCACAGCCAGAGAACAAGGACTGCTGGCAATAATTGCATTTTTTTCTTTTTTTATGATCCACTGCAATTTAGGGTAAGCCCTGCTGTAATTACAGTCTTGCAGAGGAAGTACCTTATGCTGAGACTCAAACAAAGCCCAAATACTATTTTGTCCTTTCTGCCTTTTTCCATGAAAGCTTTTGGGACGTTCATTTCTGACACTTATCTACAGAGTTTATTTAGAGAAATTATCACTTTTCCCTGAAAAGCTAAGGAGGCAAGAGGTTTGCTAGGAGAGCCACGAAAGCGTCCTTCAAGCTGGCTTAGAAAGCTCATTCAACTGTTAACTCACCCCTGTTTTGCTCTGGTTATCTGCTTCATTGATCTCACTTCTCAAAACCACTTTTTCTATTCTGCTGTGCACACAGCAAGTAAATGAAGTTTTAGTTCAGGCATGGAGCAGCTCCAGCTTGAAGTTAGGTACCACACCAAATCCGGCAGTCTATAAATGCAGTGGCCCAATTCTATATCCCATGAAGAGTAAATGGAATTGAGTTGGTATATGCCAGGAACTATGCCTCTCACCAATTTCTGGCCAGGGAAAAAAGTTCATGTACCAACAGCTTTCACACCCTGAGTGAACAAGAGGAAAATCTTTTAGAACAAGAAGCTCTAGTTGAAAAGATTTCTGAAGGGGGCTGGAGAGATGGCTCAATGGTTAAGAGCACTGACTGCTCTTCAGAGGTCCTGAGTTCAAATCCCAGCAACCACATGGTGGCTTACAACCATCTGTAATGGGATCAGATGCCCTCTTCTGGTGTATCTGAAGACAGCTACAGTATACTTATATACATA